>NW_027095101.1:0-34863 GCF_029207755.1 Chamaea fasciata | reverse complement strand
CGTATTCCTTCACCTGGACACAGGATTCAAAGGAATACTAAGTAAGTTTGCTGGCAAGATTAAACTGGGAGGAGCTGTGGACTCCTTAGAGGGCAGAGAGGCTCTGCAGAGGGATCTTGACAAATGAGATAGATTGTAGCGGTTTGAAGGCAAAGCAAAGGAGAGGCTCCAAGTCAGAGATACAATTTAATAGGAAGAAAGGAAAGAAAGTAAAATAAAATAGATGCAATAATACAAAAGACCACCGACAGAGTCAGAATACAACCTGAGCAGAGTGATGGAAGCAGTCCAGATGAGGTGGTCTTCTTGAAGCAGTGATCCCGTAGAAAGGTCTGGTAGCTCTGTTGCTCTGGGAATCCAGTGGGTAAGGGCCCCCTGTACTGTCCCAAACCCCAGATTATATCCAGGTGAGAATGCTTGGTTCCTCCCCCTGGGCGGAGCATCTCACAATGGCATGATGGGTCATGCAGGGGGTCCTTGACGGCCCATTAAACAGAGAGAGCTCCTGGAGGGAGTTACCTGTGAGTCATGGGCAAGGCATCTGATGGGCCATTAACAGAAGATAACGGCCCCGAGGGAGGGGGTTTGGGAAAACACTGCCCCACCTGGATTCAACAGTCCATGAAGATGGTGATAGAATACTTTGTGCACATCCTATACGACAACCCGGGACATAGATGGACAACCACCAACCATGTAAAATTTAACAAGGGCAGAACGGGGCGGCCCTGGATGGGGCAGCCCTGGATGTATGGACAGACTGAGGAATGAGAGGCTGGAGAGCACCACTGTGAAAAGGAATCTGGGGGACCTGGTCTGTGGCAAGCTGAACATGAGTCAACAGTCCCCTGGCAGCCAGGAGGGCCGCCGGTGTCCTGGGGCGATCGGGGACAGCATCAGCCAGGCAAGGGAGGGGGTTGTCCTGCTCTGCTCTGCTCTGCCCTGGGGCAGCCTCACCTCCAGTGCTGGGGACAGTTCTGGGTGCCACAATATTAGAGACACATAAAGCCGTTGGGGAAGGTCCAAAGTAGGGCAACGAAAATGGTGAAGGATCTGGAGGGAAAGCTGTATGAGGAGGGGCTGAGGTCACTTGGTCTCTTCAGCCTAGAGGAGACGGAGGGGATAGCTCACTGCAGTCTGCAACTTCTTCATGCGGGGAAGAGGAGGGGCAGACACCAGTCCTTATTGTGACCAGTGACGGGACTCAAGATAATGGTACGAAGCTGAGTCAGGGGTTGTTTAGGTTGGATATTAGGAGAAGGTTCTTCACACAGGGAAAGGTTGGCCACTGGAACAGGCCCTCCAGGGAAGCGGTCACAGCCTGACAGAGTTCAAGAAGTATTTGGACAATGCTCTCAGGCACATGGTGTGACTCTTGTAGCGTCCTGCATAGGGCCAAAAGTTGGACTTCGACCATCTCTGTGGATCCCTTCCAAATAAGAGTGTTCTAATGATTCTATGATTAAAAGGTAGAACTTTGGTAGCATGCAGGTGCTACCAAATTCTACTTTAAGTGCTACCATTCTACTAGAGGTGTTCACTTCAGGATGTTCCAACTGACTGAAAGCTAATTGAAAATTGAAATTAATTTATCTATCCAGCTAACTGAGTAGTTTGTACCATACATGAACCACACGGGTGAATAACTGGTCGTCATTTGATGCTGAGGCTTGACATGGTCATTTTCCTCATCTTCCACAAGTAAAAACTCTTGAGAACAAAAGGTATGGGGAATGATGCTTTCTTGGTTTCAAATCAACTATAAACAGTTGGCAAGGTTTGAGTTAGAAAGAAGACGTGATTAGCCAAGGACGCCCACCCTCAAAAAACCCCTCCTGACACCAGGCTTTCCAAATGGTAGAATTTAATATTTTTTTTAGGATAATGCACTTGCAGTTAACTGTTTCTAATTCTGTTACAAGAAATAGCTCATAAATCCATCATCCTGATTTATAAAACTCTAGTAAGTTTATTGAAAAATAACTCTGAGTAGAGAAGGGGTGAATTACTTCAGATCAAAACGTCTTTCTTAACTGAAAATTCTCCAGCCTTTTGGAACTGGTTTAATTCAGCGCTTTTCAATAACTCTGAACCAGAGGCTTTCTTAGCAAACAAAACTATCTTAATTTGAATTGACTTTTTCCTCAGAAAGAGGAGTTCAAGCTGCTTCTGGGAGTGCTGTACTTGGACACTTGTGTTTACAAAGTCGTGTGTAAGGAACTGACTTTGTATTATTCTTTCACGTCCTGGTTCTCTCCAATTTCTGTGACTTGCAGGATTTGCAATGTTTATGCCAAACTCAGATGGTGGTGAGGAGTGCTCAGAACATCTGACAAGAAAATCCATCAGGTTTTTTCAGTCTAAAATGTTCTAGTGCTGAGTAGACCGTCTTGATCCAGGTCTGTCTTGATCAGTAGTCTGCTCCAATGAAATAGATCCCAGTTTTACAGAGAATGGACTTTCAAATAATAAAACCAAGCAGTATCAAAGACCTTTAACTCTTCAGTCTTAACTCTTGTAAGGAGTTTTCCTCTCATGAAGTGGAGCAATCTTTCCAGCATCAAATGCAAACATGATGGTTAGAAGAAAGTGGGGATGATTGAGTGTCCACGTACTGCATGAGCAGCTGGCTAAGGCTGCAAAAGCTGGGCAGAATTACTGGCGTGGAAGACTGCATGACTTCTAGACACTCGCATAGGAGAAATGAGGACTAGATCTCTGGCAGTATAGGTAAAAGTTACAACTTTATCTTAGATCACATGCAGATACCAGCTGTAAAGTGGTGCAAAAGTTTAGGCCGAAGACACCTAGTCTGTTAGGTAAAACTTTAACTGAAGGGGTATTCGATAGTAGCTCCTGGAACAATTTGAAAGAGCAAGATAATTTTTCCAGGCTTTACAGAAAGGTATTTTCTTGCAAAAGTTTGGAAAGATTTTAACTTTAGGGGAGGGAAGAGAAGTTAGAAGATAAACAGGCGTTTCAATGTAATAGTTGAAGAACATGTGCTGCATTATTTCAAAGAATCTTTTACATCAATTTAAAAGAAAAATGCATGGAAAAAATAGGAGGAAGGTCAGAGATCATAGTAGCATGCGGAACTATACATGCAGACTTCCATTTCACCTCTCATTCTTGTAATCAATGAAGCCCCGATTCCACAAGATAATAATTTCAGTTTCACTGTGCTGACGACTGTATCAAACCCTTTGTTTCCCGCGTGCAGAGTGTTGAGCTAATATAAGCTGTTTTTAATAGTCTGAAGTGGTAGCATTAGTCTTTTTCTGGGAGTGGGGCATCTTTGCTAGTTCTACTGTCAGGAGTTACACTAGCACTCTTTTCTGAGTAGAACCACCTTAGCCAGCTTACAGGAGGCAGTGCATAACCATGTCAAGCCCCTGGGGTCACCTAACAAGGACAGCAGGGAATGCTCACAAGCTGGTGAGCGCTTTGCCCTTCTTAGGAGAACCCTGACTACTTTCTGAAGCTTTACACGTAAATTTCCTCACTGGGTTCCAGAGTCATAACAGGATATTTGGAATCCTTCTGTAAAGAGCTCACCTCTTTGGGAGGAGAGGGAGGATTTCCAGGGCAGTAGCTGATTTGCAGAAGGGAACAGTAAGTGGTGCCCGGCCAGACTGTGGTCATTTTACCAAAAGCCAGCCCAGTACTGCCAGTGTTCTCTTGTCCTGCGTGTGCATGCTCTACACCACTCTTGCTGCGGCTGTTGCTGCCCTGTACGCCACTCCAGACCCACCCTGAGGTAAGAATATATGAATCCAGACAGTGTTCCTCATGCCCCTCAGGAGGATCAGAACTGAACTTTAGTCTACAGCAGAGAACCAGCTTGATACGTTTGCTTCTCAGAGTAACTGCTTTCACTGGTGTCCAGGTGCTGCAAGGGCATGCTGTGTGTTAAGAAAGTCGTGGCAGTCTCGGCTTCAATAAACAATCCCTTTGGCTGACTTAGAATAACATTGCTCAAAGTCATGTTGTTTGAAACAAAGGTAGATGAAAAGGAAAAGCTGTTCTCAGAGGAGCCGATAGATGCTGCTGCTCTTCTTATTCACTTTAGTTCTATTGTGTTCCGTCTGTTCTGGGACAAAAAGCAAGTCATCGACAAAACATCCTTCCCTCTGGTTTTTTTCCCTGTGGAGCAGCTGCTTGTCTTCATGTAAGGAGTAAAGCCCTTCGCCCATGACAGGGATTGCCTGTATTTTAGGAATGTGCAGGCACATTATAACTGTCACTAACAAGGTGTCTTCATTCTTCCTCCTGACTGAACTTATCTGCCCGTTTCCCATCCCATAGTAAAGGTAAGAGCCTGGCAATCACTGGCCCTTGCCAAAACAGCGGGATGTAATCACGTAGCAAAAGTTACTCCTGCTGGAAGAAGATCTATTTATTTGCCTAGAACAGTGGTAATTTTCCCCTCCTGGCTAAAGAGTCGTGACAGGTGTGGATGCAGCCACACGCTGCCACAAATGCTACCTTTACGAGGATGGCTAACCTATCATGAAAGCCAGTGCATCGCAGCAGTGAATAGTAAGCCGCAGTCGTGAGGGAAGATGTGACAAAGCAAACACATGCTGTTTGGGAGTAAGGAGAGCATTCCAAGTGCCTGTGGAGTGAAGCCAAGCAGCACTGGCAGCCTGCTTGCATGTGTTCCCTTTTCCAACTTGAGAGTGGGAGGAAGAGCAGAAGCTAAGGGAAATGACAAAAGAGCCGCGTCAGCCAGTGAGATCTCCGTCTCTCCTACCACTGTATTTTCTCTTTCTGTATTATAGTGCAGACGCTTGTCTTCTGTGGCCCTGTTCTTATACCTCCCCAGCCTCTCCTCATATCTGCGCCCCTCAATAAGAAGTACATAGGGAGCCACCAGCGGGAATTTTCTAACTGTGCAAGTGGCACAACTTGCACTATGATCCCTTCCAGCCAAATGACGCTGGCAAATAGCTTTTCAGTGTCTCTCATCCTTTCCATTTTAAAACTGTGCTTTTGTAGTTGAACGCAAATAGTTGCGTGCTTTTGGGTTCTTTTGTTTTGCGTTGCTTTTAATCACTTTTATTTTCTTCACCGAGTGATCAGTAAGTTGCAATTATGAAGTTATTAAATACCAACTGGAAAGCAATTGAATTGCAATTCTGGGGTCTGAAAAATAATTCAAAAATATCGTCTTCAAATGTCAGGACTTCTGAACAAATAAAAAAAAAGGATAAAAGATGAAAAACAAAATGTGTTTTGGTACCAATTCCACAATATACAGTTTTGTAGAACAAAGATAGGATTTTGCATAAAATAGCTCAGAGTGCATTCTTCCTAGCTGGATTCTCCTGATTCTGTTGCATAGGTGCAAGTAGCGTCTCCACACAAAGCACAATGGCGAGTTTTTGGCTGGAGGCGGCCTGGTGTCATTCCATCTCGACAGTTGCCTGTTCTCCCTGAATGCGACCATGAGTGGACATGAATTCATCTTGCAGATTATCACACTGCTGGAAAGATGGAGGGTGGTATAGTTATTCTGAAGGCTGTAAGAGCAGACATGAAGTGAAGCTGACAGGAGGAGCTGACATAAATAAACCACTGAAATATGAAACAGGAAAGGTACAGTGCTGAAGAAAAAATGGGCAGATTTTGGTTCAGTGAAAGGAGTAATTTTCAGAAATTGTAGCAAGTGGAAGGGGCAGAGAGTAAACCACATGAGAGTAAACCGTAAGTTAGGTAACCAGATATCCCAGTTTGGGTAGAACTATGTTTTTTAAGAGCACACAGTATTTTGCTTGTGTTTCATTGCTCAGACTTTATTACTCAGAATTTTTTTAGGGCCATGACAGAACTAGGAGCAGTGTTCTATCACACAGGCACATGACCTAAAGCAGAAAGTATCTATTCTATTGCATGGCAAGTCTGTTTTATGAGATAAGTCATAGGAATTACAGCTTTCCGAAATCTCCACAGTCTTCTTTTTGTGATCGAAATCAGCTGATGGCATATATATAACACGGACATTGTGCTCTCCTTTTCAGTAGCTGGTGCTCTCATGGGAGTTTTCCGTAGGGTTTAGGAAAGCACTTTGTCTTCGTTTTGCATGAATCGATTTTTGGTGGGGAGGGAAGCAGCCAGCCACAGAAGTGATTTTTCCTGTGAGAAGCTGCTAAAAGCTTCCTCCACGCCTGGGAACACCAATCCTTGGCTGGCTCTGAGAACAGACATGCTGCTAAGGCAAGTAGAAAAGCTGGTAATGCCTCTGTGAGAACGTTTTCAAGAAAGACAAAGCCATGGGAAGCTCTCTTTCTCCCTCACCTCTGAGGACAGGTGAGGGTGTAAGAGCCTGAACGAGAGATACGGGACTCCAGGCGGCTCTTTAAAGGTGCTGTTTATTTCACAGATTGAAGTCACAGTAGTCATGGGTGGTGGGTAACAGAGCCAAGCCTATAGCGGTCAGCATCAGCTTATAGGCAACAACTGAAGCCACTTTAGTTCTGGTCACAATGCGTTATATAGTTTTCTCTACTGAGCATCTTAATACATAGAAACCAATCAGCATCATGCACAATACCTTTACGTTTGCCTATAGCCTATCGTAACTACTATAATTACCATATTATGGTTTGTACTATCCAATCACATTGAGTTAGTATGTTCCATTTTAAGCTTAAAGCTGTTTTTCTGTTTTCTTGCAGTGAAAAATTCTTAGACCTTTTTTTCTGCTTGGTATAAACACGCTTTTGTTTGCCTAGGTTTTTCTCTTTACTTGGTCAAAACAAAGTTTTGTTTGTAGACGACACATCCTTTGCTCTTAACCACAGAAGTTTTCTTCGTACTCATCTTAACCTTTGTCCAGTAACAACTAACCCAGCAATTCCTAACCTAAACATTCTTTTATTCTTCTGTGGCAAAACTTGCTTTTGTTTCCAATGAACCTTCTGCTAAGCATCCGTATCTGTAAGACTTTCCTGTTCAATTTTCATCTCCAACAGAGGAGACCAGCTGGGCCCCTCTTGGCAGAGCCCACTAGTCCCTTTTCCAGTGGCCATGCCACTGGGGGCTATCCCAGTTCCACGAGCAACCACGCGGCCCATGCCGGGAGTGATTCCCAGCCGAGACTGAGAGCGGCCAGGGCCCGAAGTGGCCACGCAGCTACCACTGTCCTGGCACAGCCAGCAATAGACTTGGCCTGCCTGGCTGCTTCCAACCTGCCACACTGCAAACCAAAGTACAGAAATGGCCGGGCAGCTTTTTTTCGTTTTTTCAGCACTCCACAGGAGGAGGGGCTCTGAGTGGAGCCCACGGCCGGCGCAGCTCGTGCTGCGTCGGCAAAGATCGTGTGGCCTGCAGCAAGAAGCACAGCGAGCGAGTCCCTGACGCAGAGCCTGGACAAGATCAACCTTTCAGTGCTGGAAAACTCTGTAAAAACTGTTTCACTTGATAGAACTCGACAACAAATGAACCTACAGACACCAGTTCTCTCCTGAGTCGGAGAAAAGGAGAAGGTGAAAACACGTGAGGAGAATGATATGGAGACACTAAGGTTGCTGCAAATGAGGAAGGGCTAGGAAGAGGTGCTCCAAGCATCAGAGCTGAGATTCGTCTGCAAGCCGTGGTGAGGACTACAACACAACAAACTGTTCCCCTAAAATTCATGAAGAGCATGGGGGGGGAGGGGGGATGCACAATCCCCCCACAACCCATGTGGAAAAGGTGCTCATCCTGGAACGTGTGGATGCTGAGAAGCTGTGATCTGGTGAGAGGTTTGAACAGAGAGAGAGAGAGAGCGAGAGAGACAGAGAGAACTCTTGCTTTTAGAGATAGAAAAAAGAAGACCCTTGCTCTTATACTAGAGCAGCTCATCCTTAAAAACAAAACCCCATGAACTAAATGACCCATGAAAAAAAAGGAGTTATGGGATGACTGTTTTTGCCCGTGGGAGGGAGTTGTGTTTCAGCTGGTTTTTGGGCGAGACTGCTACTCATGAAAATGATAACCACAGTGGAAAAGTTCACAGAGAACTGTCTCCTGTGAGAAAGACCCCATGGGATAGCAAAGGACACTCCTCTCGCTAAGCGAACCGAAGAGAGATCTTTGGAAGTAACCAACTGACTAAAAATCTCATGTTTTGTCTCCCTGCGCTGTTGGTGGGAAAGAAAGAAGCGCTGGGAAAGGTGTTCTAAAGTTTTCTTTTAGTTCTCATTATCTTCTTTTAATACGGTTTATCATTTTTTCTTTCTATCTTTTAATGTTTGAGCCTTTTTCGCTCTTGGAGTGTTTCTTCCCCATCCTTACCTCAACTCATGAATCCCATTAAAGTGTTTTCTTTTCCCCTCCTCTGGTTATCTAGAGCAGAGGAAAAGGAGTAAATGCTTCTTTGGGGGGCACTGGCATTTGGCCAGCGTCCAACCTCCAACACACACTCATTTACCAGTTGACTTTTGGAAGATCAATTGTATCTTCCTTGCGTACTCTAAAGGTGTGCAGGCACTGATGAAGCAGTGGGAATGGACAAGAAAACACCTCTGGAAGCTTCTGCTAGCTCTTCGTGCACACGACTGTAAACTTAGCAAAGTTTGAAATGGGAGAAATTTACTGCACAAAGGCTTATATTAAAAATGTATTGTTTTAAAAATAAAGAATTGTCCCTCTGAATTTGCCCTTTGACGTACCTAACAGGTTGTAAATCCGATCCTTAAAAGAAAAAGCATTTTGGAAGAACTGAAAAAACTACCCGCTCATCATTAATTTCAGAGGCTCCTTTACAGAAGGGGCAAATTATGGATACGAAAAATGACAGAATTCAGCACGCAGATTATTAGGCTGTCTCTGAATAAGAAACATAAATTATTTGTTAAACTTGTGCCTGCTCAGATTTAAAGCCAATTAGAAAAAGAGTCTATTGAACGTTAAAAATGCAGTTAAATTGCTCTCTCCTTTCAGTAACTGTAGTTCGGTGCACACTTCCACGACAAAAAATACTGTTTCTTTAAGGCATCACAGATCTCTAAAGGAAAGTATTTCAACATCGGTTCAATTTTGTACTGATTCTTTAATAGATTTATTTTTTAAAAAGGGCACAGAAGACAGCAAAGAACAGAGGTGCTTCGCTAAATTTAGTTGCTGGAAAGAAACGGGAACCAGGTGAGTTGTTTTGTTGTGACCCTGATCTGTTATTTACAGCAGCGTTTTAATGAAAATCTTTAAAATGTTACCAAAAGTTAGTTTGTTCAGTGGCTGATGCAAGCATCACTGGAAGCATATCAAAAGTGGGGAGAAACTCTCTGTACCTTTTCTGCCTTTGAAAAAAAGCCTGTTTCTCTGAAGCGTTGCATAGAAGGGAAGAAGGACTGTGTTATTAGCTCAAAAGTTTAAAGTTCTTCAGGAGGTTACATGCCAAAAAAACCTGCAATTCACGAGGAAGGATTTTCTCATTAGAGTCACGTCCCTTTGTCTCCCATTTAAAATAAATAAATGAATGAATGTTTTTCCTCTACTTTTCAAAGATGCTCTTTACATTAAAGTGTAGAATTAGCTAAGGTGTCTATCGATTTCCATTCCAACCCATCGCCTTTATTGACCATGCAGCCTTTTATGTCCGTGATAAGATAATTACAAATGACAGCAAAAAAGTTTCTATGTGTGGATAAACTTTAACGTTTTCTGAAATGAAGAGACAAAGAAATCCAGAACTTCAGAAAAGTGCTTGACATTAAAGGTCATGGCACCGGTGCTGAACTGCTGTTGGTAGGCATGCTAAAGCACACCTATTCCACAGGTATCTTATTCTCTGTGAAATAGCAGAGTACAAATGGGCCGCAAGCTCTAGCCCATACTTGAAAATTCAAAGCTCAGAATAACCTAGCAGCTGTAAGTGGTAAATCATCCTTTTAGTAAACAGAGATCTGAAGTGCTGGAGAAAAAACATGCAAGACCATGGTGAAAAAGTCTGGCCACTGACAAAGTGAACATTTTGCCAAAGACATTCTTGCTTCTGTCTTTCCATAAGGATGAAATAGATAATACTGTTGGCATTTATGTGGATAAAGAGTTATGGATAGAGTACATACTTAGTGCAGATCTATTAAAGTCGGTTGCCAAATTATTTAAAATATCGTAGGGTACCATTATTTCTGTGTGGCATAGCTGTAGTGCAAGCAGAGTGCTCTGCTCCAGCTTGTGTTCTCACAGAATAAAAAACATTTAGAAGTATGTGTGTACTACTGAACTACTGTGAATCAATGCAAAGCAAGTTTTCCCCTTGGAGAATTCTATCTCTCTTCCAGTAAATGACTTATGAATTGAGGACTCAGGAATCTATGATAGAACACTGAAATAACTGTAAACTTCTCAAACCACTGAGAGTGCTGGAGTACAGCTCAAAACCGGGTATAACGATTTGCTAAATTACTGTCTTTGACAAGTGTCATGGCATTTCTAGCAGAAATTAAGGTTTGATTTTTTTATCTACTAGTGTATTATTAATATCTTAGATTATCAATATCTTGAGCATACCTCGAGCATAGTCTAAATTGTCATAAGCCAGCAAAAGATGGTATCATGAACTATTATTTTTGTTCTGAAAACACATTTGCCTCGAAAGCCCTAAACCCTTTTCCATTTTCTAAACGTTAGCCTTTGGTAGGTGTTTCATACATGAGGTGCCACTTTTATTGAGTTTAATTTAAAAAACAGTAACCAGAAGCTATATGATCTGGTTGGTGGAAAGAAACTTACTTTGAAACAAGGTACCAGCCTGTTAAGCATCTCTTAGAAAAAGTATAGACAAGTATATTCTTAGACCCAAAGGAGTTAATATTTTTTGATAAAAACTATGACTGTTACTCAAAATCACTTATTTTTTCATGCTATATAACTGTCTTGGTTTAGGAAGACAGGTATCTGCTAGGTAAAATTGCAATCAGAGGCTCTTTGGCAAAGATTTGGGAAATAGGAATAGCAGTTCTTTACTAGTATGTAATACAAAGCAAACAAACACAAAAAAACTCCCCCCCCCACCAAACAACTACAGCATTAATGACAAACGACAACAGTACCAAGAACCTTGAGGGCTTTGTTTCACAAAACCCAGGGCAGTTTGGTTTCGGTGTCCCTGCAGGATCCTCAGAGCACCAAGCTGAAACAGTGAAAAAGTCCCGGGCTGGTAGCTGGGATGGCAGGGTGTCCCGGCAGGCAGGGGCAGGATGTCCCGGCAGCGCAGGGGGTGCAGGGTCACGCTGCAGCAAGAGGAGCAGCGCCGAAGAAGCTGAAGGCGAGGCAGAAAAGCGGCCCAGCTTCCGCGAGTGGCAGGGAAAACTCAGGATTCAGGTCGAACCGGTGATAGTAGATTTCCCAGGACTGGATCCCTTTGGCCACAGTGAAACTCCTCCAGCCAGCAACAGCCGTTCTCCACTCGGCGTGCTTTGCGGCGGCTGAGCTCCTCGAGGAGCGGCAGACACAGACACGCGTCTCCCCGAACGCCGGAAGAAGAAAAGCACGCAGCTGCCTCAAGCTTTGTCTTTTACCTGCGTTATCTCCCCCTTCCACCTTTTGTCCACCTCTTTGTTTCAGTTAAGTACTCTCAAGTATCCAACACTTGGTTTCCTTGGTAACTTGTGGGGAAAAAATTCTTTAGAGAAAGAAGGAACAAACCTAACCCCCAACAACAACTCAGAAGAAAATCCGTACTTAAAATCAGTGAAAATATGAATGATAAAAAACCCAAAGTGATACAGAACAAAACGTGCAGAATTTCGAAGCAAGAATTCTAGTTTTGTGGAATTTCTGCTCCAAAGGGTAATTTCACTGTAAAGCATTTCTTCTTTGATTTGCAGTATTCATAACAACACATTAAGAATGCTGTGTAGTTTCTGCTTCATGCCCGTGCTGTGAGATGCATTTAACGTTTGAATAATATTTAACAACTAAATAACACCTTTTTCTATTTTTGTGAAAGCACATCTATTAGAGCATCACAGAAAGGCTGAGAAAATGCACACAGCCAAATTATATACTTGGTATTTAATTCAGATGAAAATGTCTGTGAAAAATACAACAAAAGTACTCCATCCTCTTAGTAACTATCTGGGAAAAAGCAACGCAACTTCACTTAAATGTCCCATCCAAAAGATAAGCTGGGTAATGATTCTGTCAAGCATTTGCAGTGAAACATAAAGTGAGGTAAAAATGCTAGAAATACACAGTCAGAGTGGCCCCCTTTCTTATATACCCTAACACCTCAAGACCCTCAGCAGCGCTTTCATCATTTCATGTCCCATTTACTGGAACAACCTTTCCCCGAGTGATCCATTTTTCATTGTGCCTCTCTTCCCAGAATGCCGTTGCTAAATTCATTTCCACTTCAGTTTTACAGCGCTGCCTGAGCTCTCCCTTCTCCAGTATGTCCTGTATAAAGTGGGGCCTGTGTCATCTTACATTTTACATTGACACATGGGACAACAGTACTGGTGAATTTTACAAAAATCCAAATGTTCCATGAAACAGATAGTACTGAATTTGTGTTGCTTGATTAATTTTGATGTCACACTCGTGATCCGCATTAGCTCACTTGAATTTTTTGCTGTTGGTTCCTATTTGCAATCCATATTCCCACAAATTTAGAGACTCTGCATTTTGACTTTTAAAACAGAACATTGAAATAATACACAGCAAAGCAATTCCCATTGCCTCTGAAAGTTGCCGATTTCTGTATGTCATGTCATAAGATAAACCGTTTTATTAGCTTGCTTTCTAATGACTGACTGCTTTTATCAACTTCTTATAAGTGACTGCTTTTAAAAACTCCTATCACAGATAGTTCTCTTTAAATATGTCTGTTAAAAATATAATGTTTCCCAAGGTTGTATGCCACAGATATATACTTATTCTTGCTTTAAGACTTGAGCAATGTTGAATTTGAGCCTGAGTGAAAACGGCTTTCTCCTCCCTTTCTCTCTGTGTACGGAAACTTGTGTATGTTTCTATGTAGTCTATTTATATTGATTAATTGTATATTGCCCAATGCGCCAGAGACTGCCACTTGTGCTTTTAAATTCTAGAGGTTGTTTATCCTTGCAAGAATTGGTGAGAAAATCAACTGACTCTTTTGGGCCCTGCTACATTACAGGATTGAGGTCAGCAAATTCCATTCCGTCAGTGTTTCTGAAGAAGTGTTTCCTCCACGAATTTTGTGGCAGCCGTGTCCTGGTTTGTCCTACCACGGCATTGGTTCAGTTCTTCTATTTGTGTACTAAGTTGCAAATTAACGTTTAGGAACTGTTGAATTGTTCTTATAGAGTCACTCAAGATTCTGTGGATTAACGGAGGTTCAAGAAAAAGAGAACTGAAGTCCTATTAGACATTTAAAGCTGAGGAATTCACTCGGTGTTTTCACTGGTAATAACATCTTCACATTTACAAAAGAGTCAACAGTTTCCATTCCATATACCATTGAAATAGGACCTCCTTTGTAAAGTTTGTGCCAAAACATCTGTTATCTATACGCTTTTGAAGTCACCTGCCGTCATTTACTCTTTTAAACATCAATGCTGTTATTTGTCACAAATAACAAAGTGACTTAGAGTGTTTTAATTCATTGGTTATTGCTGAGAGAAATGTATATTCTATGATCTTTCCCAAATTTATTCTGCCTATTATATGACAAACATAAAGTCATAAAAATAGAAGGAAATCTAATTGCTGCTTGCAGCAGGTAAATCCTTCCATCTTATTCTTTGTCCCCACACAACTATCCAAGACGGTTTTCTAATATAAAATGTGGTAAGCGTAACGTACATCCGTGTATTTTTCTTCCATATAATGCACTGTTTCTGGATTTTGTGACTAGGTTTTAGCTGTGAAATAGGAGTGAAAAAGAGTTCTAGCTAATAGCAAGCTCCGTTTTTTAAAAGCCAAGACAAGGAATTGGAACACTAAGGATTCCTGCTCTGATCTCCCAGAATGACATTGTGATCAGAGAAATTTGGTGTAGCTGCTTATATTTTTTTTATTTTATGTAATGAGGAAACAAGTCCTGAAGTCTTAAGAATTGTTCGCAAAGGACTTTGAAGTGCTCGGATGGCCAGTGCCCAGTGATCTCCCCTTGTGCGCATTATTGTGTTATGGTTCATGGCATGAGAAGCATTAACACTCAGGAACTGTCACCCGAGACAGTGGGATACAAAAAACACCACGCAAACCCTGAGCGTCTGTCGAGGATGGAACCAGAGCTCCCCTGGTGATCTCCGTCTCCCTGCTGGTGTCATCTGCACCCTTGCATGTCAGCAGTAAGATGGGTGGCAGTTAAGCTCCTCAGTTTTTTTAATATATCAGCAATCGGCAAGTTTCACTTACCCCACAGCTTAATATTACGGCTCCGTTAAATCCCCCAAATCGTACTCAAATGCCCCAAATGATACCTAAGAAACACAACAGTGACGTGATTTTAATGCCCAAACTAATGGGCTTGGTGAAGGTGCCAGGCTCCATATCAGTAATGAACTGAAGCAAGAAAATACTAAATTATGATCCTTTATTTGAATAATGACAAAAATATGTAACACAGAAACGGTGTGAGGAAAAGTGACACGGGAAGTCCACTAAGAACTACAACACTGAGGAAAACACTTTGATTTTGCTCAGCAATTTAGCAAAAACCAGAACGATATCAAAATCTATATTTATTCTTTAAGCCTTTTTTGCCAAAAAAGAAGCCTGTAGACATTTTTCTGTCGTGGCTCTTGCTCTTAGGAGCACAGGTCATGGCTTCCCTAGGGCAAAGAAAAGGATCCTTTGCCTACACTTGGTGTGGGGAACTTCAGGGGTGGCTTCAGTGAGAAGCTGCCAGAACCTTCCCCACGTTTGATGGAGGGAATTACAGTTGACTTTGAGATGAACCTACTCCTGGCCAAGGCCAATCTATCAGCAAAGCTGGGAGCATTTCTGGGACAACACGTTAAAGAAGGCAGGGGGGAAAAATAAGACACACACAACAAGAAAGGAGAAATTCAGATGTGGGTTCTTTCTCTTCATCCTGCTCTGGTTTGATTGGCAATAAAAGAAACTGATTTCCCCAAGTTTCTTATCAGGCAGAAAATATCAGAGTTTCACATCCAAATTTTGTTGTCTGGAAGAGGACAGGAGGGGGAAAATGACACTTCCCTAATTGGAGGTACATCAGTCTTTCTGAAACTCAGAGCTCTGGACAGCACGAAAGGCTGTTGTTTTTCGAGCCATGGATTTCTGCAACTCAAGGGTGGGATTTGCAGAACATACAAACTATTTGCTTTGAAGCACACCATTTTTAGGGAGAGTGGCCGCTTAGTTGGCCGAGGGGTGAGCGTGTAACAAGCAAGCTGGGGAGGAAGCAAGATCTGCTTTTCCATAATATTAGGCAAGAAAGCAGTCAAACCAGCGGGGTTTTGCCATATCTGGGAGCTATGCATTAAAACAAATGTGAAGGCCATCAGTAGGAAAGAGTAATTCTGTTCATGCTAGTCTCTTAGAGGACAAACACAGTCTTTTGAGATGAGCATCTAGCCTCTTCAAGGGAGCTGGAAGGACGTCGTAGGAATTGTGCATTAAGTTTGCTAATGAGCTGCTGGTGTGCTGTCCCCATCAAGTGCCCTGAAAGACATCGTGTTTCTCTGAGTTTCAAAGAAGGAGTGTTGAGGGGAGACACCGGTCAGCTCAGTACCCCACAGGAGGAAAAACATCATGTGACGCGATCAGGCAGCAGACAATTTACAAAAGGGGGCAGGATGAATGCCTCCACTCGGAGAGAAAGCTTTGCACTTGCTTCTCCACTCAACCACTTGCAGCCTCTTGCTCCTCTCAGAGACACAGGAGAAGCAGGGGCAGCAGCAGGAGTCCTGCTGCTTCTCCAGTGCAGCCAATGTGCTCTGGGCCCTTGGACAGAGCCAGGCTCCTGCACACATTCAGCTGGAGGCACCTTCCAGAGAAGCACAAAGAAGACCCAGAGCTGTCCCTGCTCTGCTTTGTCCCGTCCACAGGACTGACGAGAAATGCCCCACCGCAAAGGTGCTCAGGGCACACCTGCAGCAGGAGAAGTCCAAGAGGCCAAGGTGGCACATCCCTGTTTGTGTCCCCTGGCTCCCCTGGGGTTCTACATGGAATGTTGGGCTGTGCCCGTAGCAACCGTCATTGTCTCGTGCTCCTGTGGCCGTTGGTGGAACACTGGCAGAGCAGCAGCAGCAGCAGCAGCAGCAGCAGCAGCAGCAGCAGCAGCAGCAGCAGCAGCAGCAGCAGGATCTGCTCCTGGCTGTCCCTGACCACGCACCTGCCAGTGCTGCCATTTCTGGCACAGCAGTGCCACATCTGGCCTCGGCATCCACATCGTTGTCTCCTCTTCTGCTGCCAGGCATCCCCACAGCACTTGGGGACTGTCAAAGGTAACAAAATCCCCTCTCACCACCAATGGCAGGAGGCTCCACTTGGCTGTCCCAGCAAGCACCACAGACATGGTCTGTGCTCACTCTCCCCACACCAGCTTAGCCATGAAAGCAGGGTGCAACTTGTGTAGGAATAATGGTGCCTCCAGTGGAAATACACACCTTTCCACAGAGGATGTAGAGAGCTGTCTTGGTGCACTTTCAGACACTCGTCCACTGATGACCTGATTTAAGGTTCTTGGTACCCATTTAAGTCCCCAAACTCTGTTGTGGTGATCCCAAAACAATCTGCTCATTACTGAGGAGTTCAGGGCTTCAGTGTCAACAAATCCTCTTAGGCCCTGCCAACGCTCACATCACCTGCAAAGCTTTCAAAGCCAGAATGATGGCACTTCTCCTCTGCCATCCCTCTTGTGCAGGGCATGGAAGCAGTTGGCCACGCTTGTCCTCCAATCCTGGCTGTCACCTACATAAATGCCCTGCTTTAAGCAAGGCTCATAAACTTAATTATTTCCATCACTC
Source organism: Chamaea fasciata (assembly GCF_029207755.1). NCBI lineage: Eukaryota > Metazoa > Chordata > Aves > Passeriformes > Sylviidae > Chamaea > Chamaea fasciata. Next base: position 17,947 of record NW_027095101.1, on the reverse strand, counting down.
ACAGATCCTTTACATGTTAACATTTTTATAGCTTTTTTGTTTCCACCTGCCTTGCAGCTCCTTTCTAGACAACTTCCCTGCCATCTTTTGGGGTCTTCTCCCTGACCCTGAGACTGAAGGGAGCAGTGTGTGCCCTTCTGCTTCCCCTCCTGAGGACACGGCAGACTGCCAGAGGCGCCTGCCTGGCAAGTTGCAAGTGAAAAAGGCAGCAATTGCAGCCAGCCGAGGGCACCTGGGACAGAGGAGTTTGTGCTTTGCAATGAGGAGGATGAGAAGGAAGGCTACCAGGATACGTTGGCAGAATGATTTCTATCCGGAGCACTCTTTTGATCTCTTCCAGGTGGAAAGGAGAGGCACGATGAAAAGGAAAGCAAGAGCGAGAATCTGCATTCGGCCGTGAGTTTGGGCATAGGGATTAAAGGAGGGCAACTTGAGCAATGGCAAAGAGGAGGAGGAGAAGTGCTCTTTAAGCCTTGGGCCGGGATTGGTTCAAGCCTGTGGCTCCACGGGATGTGTCTTTTGAGCCCTTGCCTTTCTTCCCTCCGCTTCCTTCTCCCTTTAGACGCATCAATGTTGGCAGCGACTTTCAGAGCGAGCTCCCTGAGCTGCAGAGCACACCGCCAAGTGAGGATGAAGAGCCCGCATCCCTGGTGTGGAAGCCTTGGGGGAAGACGACTGACCTGGAAAATCCTGACAATGGTAGCTGTCCAGCATTGCTTCCCCCCGTGAGATCCTGGGGTGTGTCAAACACTCCTGTTTTGGTAAAAAGGCAGCTTTCTGCATGTTCTGCTTCTCTCCTTGTCTCGCCCGTCTTCCCTCGTGGGAGTGTTAGAGGCAAGGAGAATGCTCTGTTTTTGCAGCAGAGCAGGAAAAAGAGCCACCTTCCTGCTCCCCTAATCTCTCAGGGGCATTTTCCACCGGAAGAGGGGAGACTGGCCACCGCTCCCGATGCCAAAAGGCTCTTGGAGGGGAGAGGCAGCACTCCATGGCCCTTGGTTCAGCTGCCCCTTTCTCTGCTCTCCTTCCCGCTCTCTCCAACCGGCTGTCTTTAGCTCTTGTGCTCTCCTTCTGCCTTTGCCCTTTCTTAGCTCGAGCCTGACCTAGGCCGGCTTTTTGTTGTGCTTGCAGTCAGAGAACTCCTGGACATGGCCAGCTCCCGTGGCCTTCCCGGGGCACAGGCTCGGCTGGAGCTGGCCCTGCACTGCCTGCACCAGGCCCGCGGCAGCGTTCCGGTAAGGAGCGGCTCTTTGGGCACAGGGAAGGGAGCACAGGCAATTCATCAGGCCTGGGCCCTGGGACAGCCTTCCCTGGCTGCTCTTGGACGAAGGCAGGGAACAGGAAGCAGAGCACTTGCTGCCTGCTTGTCCCTTCCAGCTGCCTCAGGCCTGAGCCCAAATGGCTCCAGCAGGGAGAATCTCTGTCCTGGGGGCAGCGGCGGAGGCTCCCACAGCTCACTGCCTTGTAAATCTGGACATCTGGGTGCTCTAAGACATTTGGGGCTGCATTGAGGGGAAATTCCCAGAAGCCTCAGCCAGCTGAGGCAATTTTGGGTGCAGGAGGAGAACACTCATGGAGTTTGAGAGCAAAATATGCATCTCTCGGGGAGCAGGATCAAAGGGTTGGGCAGCAAAAAGGAGGGCTTGGGAGCAAATCCCAATGTTTGACCCACACGAGATCCCGTGGACTGAATCCCTGAAGCGGCAAAGGAGCTGAAAGTCAGCATTGATGGGTTTTGGCTCCTTCTGACGTGGTGGGGAAGCTAAAGCCTTTTCCCCTTTGGTCTTGCAGGAGGCTCTGGAGATGTTGCTCTCGGGGGGGCCTCCCACAGCCCAAGGCCATCCCTTGGCTGATTATCATTACGCAGGTAAGCAAAGCAGAGCTTGTTCCTTCCCTGACACGTGCTGCCATCCCCTCCATTGCCATGCCCAGCATTTAGGCTTAAACAAGTAACAGCAGCACAAGGTCTGGCCTTCTCTGGGGCTGGGGAAAGCAGCAGCATCTTCTCCTTCAGCTTGACCTGTTCTCCATGGTTTGTTCCCTGGGGAATGCCTGCTCTTGTCTTCATGACTTTCCGAGGAGCAGACAGGTGCACAAGTGAATGATGGATGGCGCCAGTTTCATTTTGGTGGCCAGCGGGATCTACTTCAAGTGGATGGAGGGATCCATTGACCTGCTGCTTTTGATTGCCAGGCTCTGACAGATGGACAGCTGAGGAGAAGGAGTCCTTCCAAAAGGCTTTGCACACCTGTGGCAAGGATTTTCATCTCATCCAGAAGCAGGTAAAGCCAGAGGACTTTCTTTAGCCTAGCACATCATCAGAAGGAAATGCTGATCCTTTCCGCTACCAAATACTGCAATTCGGCCTCTCTCTTCTCAAATGCCAAAAGTATTCAAGTCATCCTGAAATGGGACATCAAAGGCCTGTGTGAAAGTGCTGATTCTGCCTCTCCAGCCCTTTTCTCCAAGCTCTTTTGGAAGAGCAAGCTTTCCTTTCAATTCCGTCACATTTGTCTCCTAGCTGTGCTGCTGCTTCCACAACGCATTGTGCTGGGATAACTGCAGTGAACGGGGGAAAGGAAAACTGTGCCCGATGGATTTGCTGTTGATCTGCGCGTGCCATCTCTTCCCACATAGCGTCATACGTGGTTTACTACATTGCATAGTGCCTCTTTGACTCCCTGTTTCTTTTGTTTTGCACCTTACTCAAGTCACTCCGTCATCTGATTTCCTACTTCACTCCATCCTCTCCTTTTTCCCCAATGCACCCTACAGGCATGGCCATTGTAGATTCCTTCTTTTTCTCTTCCCAACAGATTCAGAGTAAGACTGTGGCCCAGTGCGTGGAGTACTACTACTACTGGAAAAAAGACCAGAAAGTTGCCAGCATTCTTGCTGCTCAGGTAAGAAAATCAAGACGTGCCAGGAGGGTCAGCAAACTGGGACAAGGGTGCAAAACCTGCTGGCGAGCCCTGCCAGATGCCGCTCTGCCAGGGTCACATTGTCCCACGAACTGGACAAGGCACAGCAGATGCTGCCCAGGGCTCCGTTGTGCCGCTGCCATGAAATAAGGGATTCTGGAAGATAACTTTGACCCAGCAAAGCAGCACCATCACCAAAATGGGCTTTGACACTCTAGAGACTGGTTTCTCAAGGGCTGGTGCCCTTGCTGATTCCAATCAGATTCTTCGTTCCCCACTGCTTGCTAACATCAGGAATCCTGGCTGCACTCATGCAGATGCTGCAGATTTTCAGGGATCTTTTGCAGCACCCCAGCATCATCCCCAGAAAGGAGCTGCCGGCGCTGTGGCTCTGCTAAAACTTTCCTTCTCGGCAAACCTGAGTTTGGTTCACAGAGACAGAGAGAGAGAGAGATTAGTTAGGGTAGCAGAAACTGGGTAACAATGTGTCTTCACTAATTGGACCGAATTTCAAAGCCATTGCCAGGGCATTTGTGGAGGAAAAGTAGGGACAAATTGATGGTAGGCAGAGACGTATAAGTAAGAAAAGTAGAACTCTAGATACCCGCAGACTGATCACACCCCTCCGGGCAGTGGAAAGGAGGTGTTTTTTCCTCCCCGTGCTGTGTTTGCACCCTGCCACAGCCCACCACCAAATCCAGCCGTCTTCTCAGCTCTTTAGGGGGTGGAGGAATAGGCTCGGGCCAAGAGAGTTTTGCGCTGGGCACCGCGACTTCCAGCTTTGCGAGAGGAAGCAGAAATTGATGAGGATTCTTTGATTTGCAGAGTGCGAGCAAGGCCAAGAGGAGCAACAGCCCTGCCACACAGGAGGATGGGCAGACAGGGAAGAGAAGCCGCAGGAGGGCCCGCACCGCGGACTGTCCCTGCTGCGCGCCACCCCAGCCGGCGGGAGGCCCCTTTCCGTGCAGGCAGTGCCAACGGTGCGCAACTTCTTCCTCTCTCTGCTCACAGCGCAGCCCTTGCGTCTAAAACAGCCTCACCCTTTCCCAAGGCACCACAGGGGAACCTCAGGACACTTGCAGGATCGCCCCTCGCTGCCCCGCCCAACCTTACAAGCCACTTTAAACCCCAAAGAGCTCAGTTAAACCCCAGCATTCAGAATGAAACCCGGCCGTGCCCCAACAAGACACAATCCATACAAGCAGGAATAGGCGCAGCAAAGCTGGGTTTGATGGTGCTGACCAAAGTCAGACTGGGACGGAGTGAAAGGAGGAAGAAATTTGAAGGCAGTGAGAGAAGAAAGATCAGATTCATGGTGATGATCAATTTTCAAATGCGTCCCAGCCTGAAAAGACAGAAATTCCTAGAGAAATGGAGGTCTCGCAATTTGGTTTAGTGGTGTGCCTTGAATGAATGACGGCTGGTTTGTTTCCTGTCTCGCAGGGTGTTTAAAACCAAAAGAGGAAGGCGCGAACATAAGAGAAGATGTCACCCGCAGAAGGAAGGAGAGCCTCCCGCCAAGAAGAAAAGACCAAATGAGCCCTGCCCTTGTCCAGGGCTAGCAAGAGTTAGCCTCCATAGGGACTAGATAGAAATAAGATTGGTTTTTAGGCTTTTAGGGCTGTTTATCCTTAGATTTAGTTGACTGGATAAACATTTCTCAGTTTATTAGTTAATATTCATCAGCATTCTTCAAGATTTACTATTCTTATTAGATTTAGCAATAAATGGAAGAGGTTTGGTGTTGTTCACTCTGCTTCGTCTTTTGTCATTTTGTCTCCGTTAAGAAAATATCTGTCTTTCCCACTGAATCAAAGTTGGTTCCATTTGGCCTTGCTGTCTGGATCAAATTGCTCAAGCCGCGTCTCTTCCATTTGTTTGGTGTTGCAAACACAACATTAGCCCTGAGGGAAGAATCCGGGCACGGGCGTCCTCCCGCAGGCCCAGCCCCTTGCTCAGCGGGCAGCACTTCCAAAGGTGTGTCCCCATTCCTGCCAATGGAATAACAGTGGGATTTCATCCTTTGTTTCCTAAACATCTCAGCTGCGAGTGGAAAGGGAGGCTTGGTTTAATTCAGTGAAGTGGATCTAAATGAATGCTCTTGTCTCCTTTGACTTGGAAGGATAAAAGCTCAGGGGTTTTAGTCCTTTTTGTCACCAAGCAACAGCGCTTTCTTTCATTTTGGTGGACAGATGGACTTGACCATCTTGGAGGACTTTTCCAACCTCTCGGACCCCATACAATGAAGATGCACACGCACAAAGAAATCAGGAGCTCAGGTTCAGTTGCTCTTTAAAGGACCAGCTCCCATTCTGGTCCTCGACCAACCTCCTGAGCTAAAGCAAAGCAGGTGTGAACATTGTCCTCTCACTCGTCACAGCTTCGCGATTGGCACCAAAGAAGCATCAAGCTCACTCCTTTCTCTGGCCCAGTGAATGGCACAGCCTTGCAAGGTCCTGGGAGCAGGGGCTGGGGAGGATGGGAAGGGGGCAGGGAGAAGGGGAATTGCCGGGCTGGTTCTGGGACGATGCCAGAAGCTTGGCCTTGTCTGATGGAGCCAATGCAGGTGGCATTCGGAGCCTACAAAGGATTTCCTTTGCAGTGGGCCTTGTTAACAGCGGCCCCCTCAGTTGCTCTGCGTGTGTGTGTACCAAGCAGGCTGGGAAGGAAGTAAGATTTGCTTTTGCCTGACATTAGGCAGGAAAGCAGTCAAACCGGCTGGGTTTTGCCATATCTTGGAGCTAAGAATTAAAACAAATGTTAAGGTCATTATCGTGAAAAAGTAAATCTGTTAGTGATAGTCTTTTAGAGGAAAAACACAATCTTTTGAGATGAATATGGGACTTCCTCAAAGGACCTGGAAGAAAATCATAGGAATTGTGCCTTAAGTGTTTAAATCTGCGTTAGCTGTAAAGCAATTGTCAGTCCCACAGACTTTTATTCTCAGCATTTTTGAGGTTTTGAGTGATTGAGGTATGAGGTTTTGATCCTTTTTTCCCTACTAAGTTCCATATTACTTTGATCTGCTCTTTATTTTTAGGATGTACTTTTATGTGCTTCTAAACAAAAGCTTACTATAAAACCCAATCATCTTCAAAGAATAGGAAAAGACAAGTTTCAATACTGTCAGACAGTATAGTCAGTATTCTAGTCTTTGTATGTTGGAGGTAGCCATTTTATTATATTTTACAGCTCTTGTCTTGTAGCCATGAGAGACTCAACATTTAGATATTCTCATGTGCCTATCTTCTAACAGTTGACATTAATTGTTTTCCTATTAAATCCGTTGCTTCGTATCTCTTCCTGTTTTCATAGTATTTCTTCAGCTAAATAACTTTCTAGGTTTATAAAAAGAGTCTCTATTAGTGTCGTCGTTTGAAAGACAGGATTATAGAATATACATTTCTTTCAGCAATAACCAATGAATTAAAACACTCTAAGTCACTTTGTTATTTGTGACAAATAACAGCATTGATGTTTAAAAGAGTAAATGACGGCAGGTGACTTCAAAAGCGTATAGATAACAGATGTTTTGGCACAAACTTTACAAAGGAGGTCCTATTTCAATGGTATATGGAATGGAAACTGTTGACTCTTTTGTAAATGTGAAGATGTTATTACCAGTGAAAACACCGAGTGAATTCCTCAGCTTTAAATGTCTAATAGGACTTCAGTTCTCTTTTTCTTGAACCTCCGTTAATCCACAGAATCTTGAGTGACTCTATAAGAACAATTCAACAGTTCCTAAAAGTTAATTTGCAACTTAGTACACAAATAGAAGAACTGAACCAATGCCGTGGTAGGACAAACCAGGACACCGCTGCCACAAAATTCCTGGAGGAAACACTTCTTCAGAAACACTGACGGAATGGAATTTGCTGACCTCAATCCTGTAATGTAGCAGGGCCCAAAAGAGTCAGTTGATTTGCTCACCAATTCTTGCAAGGATAAACAACCTCTAGAATTTAAAAGCACAAGTGGCAGTCTCTGGCGCATTGGGCAATATACAATTAATCAATATAAATAGACTACATAGAAACATACACAAGTTTCTGTACACAGAGAGAAAGGGAGGAGAAAGTCGTTTTCACTCAGGCTCAAATTCAACATAGCTCAAGTCTTAAAGCAAGAATAAGTATATATCTGTGGCGTACAACCTTGGGAAACATTATATTTTTAACAGACATATTTAAAGAGAACTATCTGTGATAGGAGTTTTTAAAAGCAGTCACTTATAAGAAGTTGATAAAAGCAGTCAGTCATTAGAAAGCAAGCTAATAAAACGGTTTATCTTATGACATGACATACAGAAATCTGCAACTTTCAGAGGCAATGGGAATTGCTTTGCTGTGTATTATTTCAATGTTCTGTTTTAAAAGTCAAAATGCAGAGTCTCTAAATTTGTGGGAATATGGATTGCAAATAGGAACCAACAGCAAAAAATTCAAGTGAGCTAATGCGGATCACGAGTGTGACATCAAAATTAATCAAGCAACACAAATTCAGTACTATCTGTTTCATGGAACATTTGGATTTTTGTAAAATTCACCAGTACTGTTGTCCCATGTAAGATGACACAGGCCATCTGTGTCATCCCATGTGAAATGTAAGATGACACGGGCCCCACTTTATACGGGACATACTGGAGAAGGGAGAGCTCAGGCAGCGCTGTAAAACTGAAGTGGAAATGAATTTAGCAACGGCATTCTGGGAAGAGAGGCACAATGAAAAATGGATCACTCGGGGAAAGGTTGTTCCAGTAAATGGGACATGAAATGATGAAAGCGCTGCTGAGGGTTCTGAGGTGTTAGGGTATATAAGAAAGGGGGCCACTCTGACTGTGTATTTCTAGCATTTTTACTTCACTTTATGTTTCACTGCAAATGCTTGACAGAATCATTACCCAGCTTATCTTTTGGATGGGACATTTAAGTGAAGTTGCGTTGCTTTTTCCCAGATAGTTACTAAGAGGATGGAGTACTTTTGTTGCATTTTTCACATACATTTTCATCTGAATTAAATACCAAGTATATAATTTGGCTGTGTGCATTTTCTCAGCCTTTCTGTGATGCTCTAATAGATGTGCTTTCACAAAAATAGAAAAAGGTGTTATTTAGTTGTTAAATATTATTCAAACGTTAAATGCATCTCACAGCACGGGCATGAAGCAGAAACTACACAGCATTCTGATTTGCCTCTCTTTGAGCTAAACATGAATGAATGCATGCATGAATGAATGAATGAAAGTTTGGCTGAAAAGAATGTATTTTCCTGTATGCTTGCTGGTGCTTCAAATGACACATTTGACATTGTAACATTTCTCTGATAATTTGTGCACAGTTACAGAGGAATGTTCTCTCCTCTTGTACGCCTTTCAAGGCAACTATGAAACTGCAGTGGGATGTTTTCTTTGGAAAGAATAGTATGTATTTTACAAAAACCTCAGGTTATCATCCAGTCAACTGGTGGGGTTCCGCAGGGCTCCATCCTCTTCCACGTATTCCTTCACCTGGACACAGGATTCAAAGGAATACTAAGTAAGTTTGCTGGCAAGATTAAACTGGGAGGAGCTGTGGACTCCTTAGAGGGCAGAGAGGCTCTGCAGAGGGATCTTGACAAATGAGATAGATTGTAGCGGTTTGAAGGCAAAGCAAAGGAGAGGCTCCAAGTCAGAGATACAATTTAATAGGAAGAAAGGAAAGAAAGTAAAATAAAATAGATGCAATAATACAAAAGACCACTGACAGAGTCAGAATACAACCTGAGCAGAGTGATGGAAGCAGTCCAGATGAGGTGGTCTTCTTGAAGCAGTGATCCCGTAGAAAGGTCTGGTAGCTCTGTTGCTCTGGGAATCCAGTGGGTAAGGGCCCCCTGTACTGTCCCAAACCCCAGATTATATCCAGGTGAGAATGCTTGGTTCCTCCCCCTGGGCGGAGCATCTCACAATGGCATGATGGGTCATGCAGGGGGTCCTTGACGGCCCATTAAACAGAGAGAGCTCCTGGAGGGAGTTACCTGTGAGTCATGGGCAAGGCATCTGATGGGCCATTAACAGAAGATAACGGCCCCGAGGGAGGGGGTTTGGGAAAACACTGCCCCACCTGGATTCAACAGTCCATGAAGATGGTGATAGAATACTTTGTGCACATCCTATACGACAACCCGGGACATAGATGGACAACCACCAACCATGTAAAATTTAACAAGGGCAGAACGGGGCGGCCCTGGATGGGGCAGCCCTGGATGTATGGACAGACTGAGGAATGAGAGGCTGGAGAGCACCACTGTGAAAAGGAATCTGGGGGACCTGGTCTGTGGCAAGCTGAACATGAGTCAACAGTCCCCTGGCAGCCAGGAGGGCCGCCGGTGTCCTGGGGCGATCGGGGACAGCATCAGCCAGGCAAGGGAGGGGGTTGTCCTGCTCTGCTCTGCTCTGCCCTGGGGCAGCCTCACCTCCAGTGCTGGGGACAGTTCTGGGTGCCACAATATTAGAGACACATAAAGCCGTTGGGGAAGGTCCAAAGTAGGGCAACGAAAATGGTGAAGGATCTGGAGGGAAAGCTGTATGAGGAGGGGCTGAGGTCACTTGATCTCTTCAGCCTAGAGGAGACGGAGGGGATAGCTCACTGCAGTCTGCAACTTCTTCATGCGGGGAAGAGGAGGGGCAGACACCAGTCCTTATTGCGACCAGTGACGGGACTCAAGATAATGGTACGAAGCTGAGTCAGGGGTGGTTTAGGTTGGATATTAGGAGAAGGTTCTTCACACAGGGAAAGGTTGGCCACTGGAACAGGCCCTCCAGGGAAGCGGTCACAGCCTGACAGAGTTCAAGAAGTATTTGGACAATGCTCTCAGGCACATGGTGTGACTCTTGTAGCGTCCTGCATAGGGCCAAAAGTTGGACTTCGACCATCTCGGTGGATCCCTTCCAAATAAGAGTGTTCTAATGATTCTATGATTAAAAGGTAGAACTTTGGTAGCATGCAGGTGCTACCAAATTCTACTTTAAGTGCTATCATTCTACTAAAGGTGTTCACTTCAGGATGTTCCAACTGACTGAAAGCTAATTGAAAATTGAAATTAATTTATCTATCCAGCTAACTGAGTAGTTTGTACCATACATGAACCACACGGGTGAATAACTGGTCGTCATTTGATGCTGAGGCTTGACATTGTCATTTTCCTCATCTTCCACAAGTAAAAACTCTTGAGAACAAAAGGTATGGGGAATGATGCTTTCTTGGTTTCAAATCAACTATAAACAGTTGGCAAGGTTTGAGTTAGAAAGAAGACGTGATTAGCCAAGGACGCCCACCCTCAAAAAACCCCTCCTGACACCAGGCTTTCCAAATGGTAGAATTTAATATTTTTTTTAGGATAATGCACTTGCAGTTAACTGTTTCTAATTCTGTTACAAGAAATAGCTCATAAATCCATCATCCTGATTTATAAAACCCTAGTAAGTTTATTGAAAAATAACTCTGAGTAGAGAAGGGGTGAATTACTTCAGATCAAAACGTCTTTCTTAACTGAAAATTCTCCAGCCTTTTGGAACTGGTTTAATTCAGCGCTTTTCAATAACTCTGAACCAGAGGCTTTCTTAGCAAACAAAACTATCTTAATTTGAATTGACTTTTTCCTCAGAAAGAGGAGTTCAAGCTGCTTCTGGGAGTGCTGTACTTGGACACTTGTGTTTACAAAGTCGTGTGTAAGGAACTGACTTTGTATTATTCTTTCACGTCCTGGTTCTCTCCAATTTCTGTGACTTGCAGGATTTGCAATGTTTATGCCAAACTCAGATGGTGGTGAGGAGTGCTCAGAACATCTGACAAGAAAATCCATCAGGTTTTTTCAGTCTAAAATGTTCTAGTGCTGAGTAGACCGTCTTGATCCAGGTCTGTCTTGATCAGTAGTCTGCTCCAATGAAATAGATCCCAGTTTTACAGAGAATGGACTTTCAAATAATAAAACCAAGCAGTATCAAAGACCTTTAACTCTTCAGTCTTAACTCTTGTAAGGAGTTTTCCTCTCATGAAGTGGAGCAATCTTTCCAGCATCAAATGCAAACATGATGGTTAGAAGAAAGTGGGGATGATTGAGTGTCCACGTACTGCATGAGCAGCTGGCTAAGGCTGCAAAAGCTGGGCAGAATTACTGGCGTGGAAGACTGCATGACTTCTAGACACTCACATAGGAGAAATGAGGACTAGATCTCTGGCAGTATAGGTAAAAGTTACAACTTTATCTTAGATCACATGCAGATACCAGCTGTAAAGTGGTGCAAAAGTTTAGGCCGAAGACACCTAGTCTGTTAGGTAAAACTTTAACTGAAGGGGTATTCGATAGTAGCTCCTGGAACAATTTGAAAGAGCAAGATAATTTTTCCAGGCTTTACAGAAAGGTATTTTCTTGCAAAAGTTTGGAAAGATTTTAACTTTAGGGGAGGGAAGAGAAGTTAGAAGATAAACAGGCGTTTCAATGTAATAGTTGAAGAACATGTGCTGCATTATTTCAAAGAATCTTTTACATCAATTTAAAAGAAAAATGCGTGGAAAAAATAGGAGGAAGGTCAGAGATCATAGTAGCATGCGGAACTATACATGCAGACTTCCATTTCACCTCTCATTCTTGTAATCAATGAAGCCCCGATTCCACAAGATAATAATTTCAGTTTCACTGTGCTGATGACTGTATCAAACCCTTTGTTTCCCGCGTGCAGAGTGTTGAGCTAATATAAGCTGTTTTTAATAGTCTGAAGTGGTAGCATTAGTCTTTTTCTGGGAGTGGGGCATCTTTGCTAGTTCTACTGTCAGGAGTTAAACTAGCACTCTTTTCTGAGTAGAACCACCTTAGCCAGCTTACAGGAGGCAGTGCATAACCATGTCAAGCCCCTGGGGTCACCTAACAAGGACAGCAGGGAATGCTCACAAGCTGGTGAGCGCTTTGCCCTTCTTAGGAGAACCCTGACTACTTTCTGAAGCTTTACACTTAAATTTTCTCACTGGGTTCCAGAGTCATAACAGGATATTTGGAATTCTTCTGTAAAGAGCTCACCTCTTTGGGAGGAGAGGGAGGATTTCCAGGGCAGTAGCTGATTTGCAGAAGGGAACAGTAAGTGGTGCCCGGCCAGACTGTGGTCATTTTACCAAAAGCCAGCCCAGTACTGCCAGTGTTCTCTTGTCCTGCGTGTGCATGCTCTACACCACTCTTGCTGCGGCTGTTGCTGCCCTGTACGCCACTCCAGACCCACCCTGAGGTAAGAATATATGAATCCAGACAGTGTTCCTCATGCCCCTCAGGAGGATCAGAACTGAACTTTAGTCTACAGCAGAGAACCAGCTTGATACGTTTGCTTCTCAGAGTAACTGCTTTCACTGGTGTCCAGGTGCTGCAAGGGCATGCTGTGTGTTAAGAAAGTCGTGGCAGTCTCGGCTTCAACAAACAATCCCTTTGGCTGACTTAGAATAACATTGCTCAAAGTCATGTTGTTTGAAACAAAGGTAGATGAAAAGGAAAAGCTGTTCTCAGAGGAGCCGATAGATGCTGCTGCTCTTCTTATTCACTTTAGTTCTATTGTGTTCCGTCTGTTCTGGGACAAAAAGCAAGTCATCGACAAAACATCCTTCCCTCTGGTTTTTTTCCCTGTGGAGCAGCTGCTTGTCTTCATGTAAGGAGTAAAGCCCTTCGCCCATGACAGGGATTGCCTGTATTTTAGGAATGTGCAGGCACATTATAACTGTCACTAACAAGGTGTCTTCATTCTTCCTCCTGACTGAACTTATCTGCCCGTTTCCCATCCCATAGTAAAGGTAAGAGCCTGGCAATCACTGGCCCTTGCCAAAACAGCGGGATGTAATCACGTAGCAAAAGTTACTCCTGCTGGAAGAAGATCTATTTATTTGCCTAGAACAGTGGTAATTTTCCCCTCCTGGCTAAAGAGTCGTGACAGGTGTGGATGCAGCCACACGCTGCCACAAATGCTACCTTTACGAGGATGGCTAACCTATCATGAAAGCCAGTGCATTGCAGCAGTGAATAGTAAGCCGCAGTCATGAGGGAAGATGTGACAAAGCAAACACATGCTGTTTGGGAGTAAGGACAGCATTCCAAGTGCCTGTGGAGTGAAGCCAAGCAGCACTGGCAGCCTGCTTGCATGTGTTCCCTTTTCCAACTTGAGAGTGGGAGGAAGAGCAGAAGCTAAGGGAAATGACAAAAGAGCCGCGTCAGCCAGTGAGATCTCCGTCTCTCCTACCACTGTATTTTCTCTTTCTGTATTATAGTGCAGACGCTTGTCTTCTGTGGCCCTGTTCTTATACCTCCCCAGCCTCTCCTCATATCTGCGCCCCTCAATAAGAAGTACATAGGGAGCCACCAGTGGGAATTTTCCAACTGTGCAAGTGGCACAACTTGCACTATGATCCCTTCCAGCCAAATGACGCTGGCAAATAGCTTTTCAGTGTGTCTCTCATCCTTTCCATTTTAAAACTGTGCTTTTGTAGTTGAACGCAAATAGTTGCGTGCTTTTGGGTTCTTTTGTTTTGCGTTGCTTTTAATCACTTTTATTTTCTTCACCGAGTGATCAGTAAGTTGTAATTATGAAGTTATTAAATACCAACTGGAAAGCAATTGAATTGCAATTCTGGGGTCTGAAAAATAATTCAAAAATGTCATCTTCAAATGTCAGGACTTCTGAACAAATAAAAAAAAAAGGATAAAAGATGAAAAACAAAATGTGTTTTGGTACCAATTCCACAATATACAGTTTTGTAGAACAAAGATAGGATTTTGCATAAAATAGCTCAGAGTGCATTCTTCCTAGCTGGATTCTCCTGATTCTGTTGCATAGGTGCAAGTAGCGTCTCCACACAAAGCACAATGGCGAGTTTTTGGCTGGAGGCGGCCTGGTGTCATTCCATCTCGACAGTTGCCTGTTCTCCCTGAATGCAACCATGAGTGGACATGAATTCATCTTGCAGATTATCACACTGCTGGAAAGATGGAGGGTGGTATAGTTATTCTGAAGGCTGTAAGAGCAGACATGAAGTGAAGCTGACAGGAGGAGCTGACATAAATAAACCACTGAAATATGAAACAGGAAAGGTACAGTGCTGAAGAAAAAATGGGCAGATTTTGGTTCAGTGAAAGGAGTAATTTTCAGAAATTATAGCAAGTGGAAGGGGCAGAGAGTAAACCACATGAGAGTAAACCGTAAGTTAGGTAACCAGATATCCCAGTTTGGGTAGAACTATGTTTTTTAAGAGCACACAGTATTTTGCTTGTGTTTCATTGCTCAGACTTTATTACTCAGAATTTTTTTAGGGCCATGACAGAACTAGGAGCAGTGTTCTATCACACAGGCACATGACCTAAAGCAGAAAGTATCTATTCTATTGCATGGCAAGTCTGTTTTATGAGATAAGTCATAGGAATTACAGCTTTCCGAAATCTCCACAGTCTTCTTTTTGTGATCGAAATCAGCTGATGGCATATATATAACACGGACATTGTGCTCTCCTTTTCAGTAGCTGGTGCTCTCATGGGAGTTTTCCGTAGGGTTTAGGAAAGCACTTTGTCTTCGTTTTGCATGAATCGATTTTTGGTGGGGAGGGAAGCAGCCAGCCACAGAAGTGATTTTTCCTGTGAGAAGCTGCTAAAAGCTTCCTCCACGCCTGGGAACACCAATCCTTGGCTGGCTCTGAGAACAGACATGCTGCTAAGGCAAGTAGAAAAGCTGGTAATGCCTCTGTGAGAACGTTTTCAAGAAAGACAAAGCCATGGGAAGCTCTCTTTCTCCCTCACCTCTGAGGACAGGTGAGGGTGTAAGAGCCTGAACGAGAGATACGGGACTCCAGGCGGCTCTTTAAAGGTGCTGTTTATTTCACAGATTGAAGTCGCAGTAGTCATGGGTGGTGGGTAACAGAGCCAAGCCTATAGCGGTCAGCATCAGCTTATAGGCAACAACTGAAGCCACTTTAGTTCTGGTCACAATGCGTTATATAGTTTTCTCTACTGAGCATCTTAATACATAGAAACCAATCAGCATCATGCACAATACCTTTACGTTTGCCTATAGCCTATCGTAACTACTATAATTACCATATTATGGTTTGTACTATCCAATCACATTGAGTTAGTATGTTCCATTTTAAGCTTAAAGCTGTTTTTCTGTTTTCTTGCAGTGAAAAATTCTTAGACCTTTTTTTCTGCTTGGTATAAACACGCTTTTGTTTGCCTAGGTTTTTCTCTTTACTTGGTCAAAACAAAGTTTTGTTTGTAGACAACACATCCTTTGCTCTTAACCACAGAAGTTTTCTTCGTACTCATCTTAACCTTTGTCCAGTAACAACTAACCCAGCAATTCCTAACCTAAACATTCTTTTATTCTTCTGTGGCAAAACTTGCTTTTGTTTCCAATGAACCTTCTGCTAAGCATCCGTATCTGTAAGATTTTCCTGTTCAATTTTCATCTCCAACAGAGGAGACCAGCTGGGCCCCTCTTGGCAGAGCCCACTAGTCCCTTTTCCAGTGGCCATGCCACTGGGGGCTATCCCAGTTCCACGAGCAACCACGCGGCCCATGCCGGGAGTGATTCCCAGCCGAGACTGAGAGCGGCCAGGGCCCGAAGTGGCCACGCAGCTACCACTGTCCTGGCACAGCCAGCAATAGACTTGGCCTGCCTGGCTGCTTCCAACCTGCCACACTGCAAACCAAAGTACAGAAATGGCCGGGCAGCTTTTTTTCGTTTTTTCAGCACTCCACAGGAGGAGGGGCTCTGAGTGGAGCCCACGGCCGGCGCAGCTCGTGCTGCGTCGGCAAAGATCGTGTGGCCTGCAGCAAGAAGCACAGCGAGCGAGTCCCTGACGCAGAGCCTGGACAAGATCAACCTTTCAGTGCTGGAAAACTCTGTAAAAACTGTTTCACTTGATAGAACTCGACAATAAATGAACCTACAGACACCAGTTCTCTCCTGAGTCGGAGAAAAGGAGAAGGTGAAAACACGTGAGGAGAATGATATGGAGACACTAAGGTTGCTGCAAATGAGGAAGGGCTAGGAAGAGGTGCTCCAAGCATCAGAGCTGAGATTCGTCTGCAAGCCGTGGTGAGGACTACAACACAACAAACTGTTCCCCTAAAATTCATGAAGAGCATGGGGGGGGGGGGGGGATGCACAATCCCCCCACAACCCATGTGGAAAAGGTGCTCATCCTGGAACGTGTGGATGCTGAGAAGCTGTGATCTGGTGAGAGGTTTGAACAGAGAGAGAGCGAGAGCGAGAGAGACAGAGAGAACTCTTGCTTTTAGAGATAGAAAAAAGAAGACCCTTGCTCTTATACTAGAGCAGCTCATCCTTAAAAACAAAACCCCATGAACTAAATGACCCATGAAAAAAAAGGAGTTATGGGATGACTGTTTTTGCCCGTGGGAGGGAGTTGTGTTTCAGCTGGTTTTTGGGCGAGACTGCTACTCATGAAAATGATAACCACAGTGGAAAAGTTCGCAGAGAACTGTCTCCTGTGAGAAAGACCCCATGGGATAGCAAAGGACACTCCTCTCGCTAAGCGAACCGAAGAGAGATCTTTGGAAGTAACCAACTGACTAAAAATCTCATGTTTTGTCTCCCTGCGCTGTTGGTGGGAAAGAAAGAAGCGCTGGGAAAGGTGTTCTAAAGTTTTCTTTTAGTTCTCATTATCTTCTTTTAATACGGTTTATCATTTTTTCTTTCTATCTTTTAATGTTTGAGCCTTTTTCGCTCTTGGAGTGTTTCTTCCCCATCCTTACCTCAACTCATGAATCCCATTAAAGTGTTTTCTTTTCCCCTCCTCTGGTTATCTAGAGCAGAGGAAAAGGAGTAAATGCTTCTTTGGGGGGCACTGGCATTTGGCCAGCATCCAACCTCCAACACACACTCATTTACCAGTTGACTTTTGGAAGATCAATTGTATCTTCCTTGCGTACTCTAAAGGTGTGCAGGCACTGATGAAGCAGTGGGAATGGACAAGAAAACACCTCTGGAAGCTTCTGCTAGCTCTTCGTGCACACGACTGTAAACTTAGCAAAGTTTGAAATGGGAGAAATTTATTGCACAAAGGCTTATATTAAAAATGTATTGTTTTAAAAATAAAGAATTGTCCCTCTGAATTTGCCCTTTGACGTACCTAACAGGTTGTAAATCCGATCCTTAAAAGAAAAAGCATTTTGGAAGAACTGAAAAAACTACCCGCTCATCATTAATTTCAGAGGCTCCTTTACAGAAGGGGCAAATTATGGATACGAGAAATGACAGAATTCAGCACGCAGATTATTAGGCTGTCTCTGAATAAGAAACATAAATTATTTGTTAAACTTGTGCCTGCTCAGATTTAAAGCCAATTAGAAAAAGAGTCTATTGAACGTTAAAAATGCAGTTAAATTGCTCTCTCCTTTCAGTAACTGTAGTTCGGTGCACACTTCCACGACAAAAAATACTGTTTCTTTAAGGCATCACAGATCTCTAAAGGAAAGTATTTCAACATCGGTTCAATTTTGTACTGATTCTTTAATAGATTTGTTTTTAAAAAAGGGCACAGAAGACAGCAAAGAACAGAGGTGCTTCGCTAAATTTAGTTGCTGGAAAGAAACGGGAACCAGGTGAGTTGTTTTGTTGTGACCCTGATCTGTTATTTACAGCAGCGTTTTAATGAAAATCTTTAAAATGTTACCAAAAGTTAGTTTGTTCAGTGGCTGATGCAAGCATCACTGGAAGCATATCAAAAGTGGGGAGAAACTCTCTGTACTTTTTCTGCCTTTGAAAAAAAGCCTGTTTCTCTGAAGCGTTGCATAGAAGGGAAGAAGGACTGTGTTATTAGCTCAAAAGTTTAAAGTTCTTCAGGAGGTTACATGCCAAAAAAACCTGCAATTCACGAGGAAGGATTTTCTCATTAGAGTCACGTCCCTTTGTCTCCCATTTAAAATAAATAAATGAATGAATGTTTTTCCTCTACTTTTCAAAGATGCTCTTTACATTAAAGTGTAGAATTAGCTAAGGTGTC
>NW_027095100.1:0-35066 GCF_029207755.1 Chamaea fasciata | reverse complement strand
AAAACGCCGTTTGGCCGCGTCTAGTGCACTCTCCGCCGGTTCGCTTGCAGGCAGGCTTGGAACAGCGTCAAACGCTGTTTCCGAGCTCTCCACAGGCAGAGAAGCTGTTTGCAGCACGGCAAATGCTTCTCCTAGCCTGGGAAGCGAGCAAACGCCGTTTGGCCGCGCCGAGTGCACTCTCCGGCGGTTCGCTCGCAGGCAGGCTTGGAACAGCGTCAAACGCTGTTTCCGAGCTCTCCACAGGCAGAGAAGCTGTTTGCAACACGGCAAGTGCTTCTCCTAGCCTGGGAAGCGAGAAAACGCCGTTTGGCCGCGCCGAGTGCACTCTCCGGCGGTTCGCTCGCAGGCAGGCTTGGAACAGCGTCAAACGCTGTTTCCGAGCTCTCCACAGGCAGAGAAGATGTTTGCAGCACGGCAAGTGCTTCTCCTAGCCTGGGAAGCGAGCAAACGCCGTTTGGCCGCGCCGAGTGCATTCTCCGCCGGTTCGCTTGCAGGCAGGCTTGGAACAGCGTCAAACGCTGTTTCCGAGCTCCCCACAAGCAGAGAAGCTGTTTGCAGCACGGAAAACGCTTCTCCTAGCCTGGGAAGCGAGCAAACGCCGTTTGGCCGCGCCGAGTGCACTCTCCGGCGGTTCGCTCGCAGGCAGGTTTGGAACAGCGTCAAACGCTGTTTCCGAGCTCCCCACAAGCAGAGAAGCTGTTTGCAGCACGGAAAACGCTTCTCCTAGCCTGGGAAGCGAGAAAACGCCGTTTGGCCGCGTCTAGTGCACTCTCCGCCGGTTCGCTTGCAGGCAGGCTTGGAACAGCGTCAAACGCTGTTTCCGAGCTCCCCACAAGCAGAGAAGCTGTTTGCAGCACGGAAAACGCTTCTCCTAGCCTGGGAAGCGAGAAAACGCCGTTTGGCCGCGTCTAGTGCACTCTCCGCCGGTTCGCTTGCAGGCACGCTTGGAACAGCGTCAAACGCTGTTTCCGAGCTCTCCACAGGCAGAGAAGCTGTTTGCAGCACGGCAAGTGCTTCTCCTAGCCTGGGAAGCGAGCAAACGCCGTTTGGCCACGCCGAGTGCACTCTCCGGCGGTTCGCTCGCAGGCAGGCTTGGAACAGCGTCAAACGCTGTTTCCGAGCTCTCCACAGGCAGAGAAGCTGTTTGCAGCACGGCAAGTGCTTCTCCTAGCCTGGGAAGCGAGCAAACGCCGTTTGGCCGCGCCGAGTGCACTCTCCGCCGGTTCGCTCGCAGGCCGGCCTGGAACAGCGTCAAACGCTGTTTCAGAGCTCTCCACAGGCAGAGAAGCTGTTTGCAGCACGGCAAGTGCTTCTCCTAGCCTGGGAAGCGAGCAAACGCCGTTTGGCCGCGCCGAGTGCACTCTCCGGCGGTTCGCTCGCAGGCAGGCTTGGAACAGCGTCAAACGCTGTTTCCGAGCTCTCCACAGGCAGAGAAGATGTTTGCAGCACGGCAAGTGCTTCTCCTAGCCTGGGAAGCGAGCAAACGCCGTTTGGCCGCGCCGAGTGCATTCTCCGCCGGTTCGCTTGCAGGCAGGCTTGGAACAGCGTCAAACGCTGTTTCCGAGCTCCCCACAAGCAGAGAAGCTGTTTGCAGCACGGAAAACGCTTCTCCTAGCCTGGGAAGCGAGAAAACGCCGTTTGGCCGCGTCTAGTGCACTCTCCGCCGGTTCGCTTGCAGGCAGGCTTGGAACAGCGTCAAACGCTGTTTCCGAGCTCCCCACAAGCAGAGAAGCTGTTTGCAGCACGGAAAACTCTTCTCCTAGCCTGGGAAGCGAGAAAACGCCGTTTGGCCGCGCCGAGTGCACTCTCCGGCGGTTCGCTCGCAGGCAGGCTTGGAACAGCGTCAAACGCTGTTTCCGAGCACCCCACAAGCAGAGAAGCTGTTTGCAGCACGGAAAACGCTTCTCCTAGCCTGGGAAGCGAGAAAACGCCGTTTGGCCGCGTCTAGTGCACTCTCCGCCGGTTCGCTTGCAGGCAGGCTTGGAACAGCGTCAAACGCTGTTTCCGAGCTCTCCACAGGCAGAGAAGCTGTTTGCAGCACGGCAAATGCTTCTCCTAGCCTGGGAAGCGAGCAAACGCCGTTTGGCCGCGCCGAGTGCACTCTCCGGCGGTTCGCTCGCAGGCAGGCTTGGAACAGCGTCAAACGCTGTTTCCGAGCTCTCCACAGGCAGAGAAGCTGTTTGCAACACGGCAAGTGCTTCTCCTAGCCTGGGAAGCGAGCAAACGCCGTTTGGCCGCGCCGAGTGCACTCTCCGGCGGTTCGCTCGCAGGCAGGCTTGGAACAGCGTCAAACGCTGTTTCCGAGCTCTCCACAGGCAGAGAAGATGTTTGCAGCACGGCAAGTGCTTCTCCTAGCCTGGGAAGCGAGCAAACGCCGTTTGGCCGCGCCGAGTGCATTCTCCGCCGGTTCGCTTGCAGGCAGGCTTGGAACAGCGTCAAACGCTGTTTCCGAGCTCCCCACAAGCAGAGAAGCTGTTTGCAGCACGGAAAACGCTTCTCCTAGCCTGGGAAGCGAGCAAACGCCGTTTGGCCGCGCCGAGTGCACTCTCCGGCGGTTCGCTCGCAGGCAGGTTTGGAACAGCGTCAAACGCTGTTTCCGAGCTCCCCACAAGCAGAGAAGCTGTTTGCAGCACGGAAAACGCTTCTCCTAGCCTGGGAAGCGAGAAAACGCCGTTTGGCCGCGTCTAGTGCACTCTCCGCCGGTTCGCTTGCAGGCAGGCTTGGAACAGCGTCAAACGCTGTTTCCGAGCTCCCCACAAGCAGAGAAGCTGTTTGCAGCACGGAAAACGCTTCTCCTAGCCTGGGAAGCGAGAAAACGCCGTTTGGCCGCGTCTAGTGCACTCTCCGCCGGTTCGCTTGCAGGCACGCTTGGAACAGCGTCAAACGCTGTTTCCGAGCTCTCCACAGGCAGAGAAGCTGTTTGCAGCACGGCAAGTGCTTCTCCTAGCCTGGGAAGCGAGCAAACGCCGTTTGGCCACGCCGAGTGCACTCTCCGGCGGTTCGCTCGCAGGCAGGCTTGGAACAGCGTCAAACGCTGTTTCCGAGCTCTCCACAGGCAGAGAAGCTGTTTGCAGCACGGCAAGTGCTTCTCCTAGCCTGGGAAGCGAGCAAACGCCGTTTGGCCGCGCCGAGTGCACTCTCCGCCGGTTCGCTCGCAGGCCGGCCTGGAACAGCGTCAAACGCTGTTTCAGAGCTCTCCACAGGCAGAGAAGCTGTTTGCAGCACGGCAAGTGCTTCTCCTAGCCTGGGAAGCGAGCAAACGCCGTTTGGCCGCGCCGAGTGCACTCTCCGGCGGTTCGCTCGCAGGCAGGCTTGGAACAGCGTCAAACGCTGTTTCCGAGCTCTCCACAGGCAGAGAAGATGTTTGCAGCACGGCAAGTGCTTCTCCTAGCCTGGGAAGCGAGCAAACGCCGTTTGGCCGCGCCGAGTGCATTCTCCGCCGGTTCGCTTGCAGGCAGGCTTGGAACAGCGTCAAACGCTGTTTCCGAGCTCCCCACAAGCAGAGAAGCTGTTTGCAGCACGGAAAACGCTTCTCCTAGCCTGGGAAGCGAGAAAACGCCGTTTGGCCGCGTCTAGTGCACTCTCCGCCGGTTCGCTTGCAGGCAGGCTTGGAACAGCGTCAAACGCTGTTTCCGAGCTCCCCACAAGCAGAGAAGCTGTTTGCAGCACGGAAAACTCTTCTCCTAGCCTGGGAAGCGAGGGAAAACGCCGTTTGGCCGCGCCGAGTGCACTCTCCGGCGGTTCGCTCGCAGGCAGGCTTGGAACAGCGTCAAACGCTGTTTCCGAGCACCCCACAAGCAGAGAAGCTGTTTGCAGCACGGAAAACGCTTCTCCTAGCCTGGGAAGCGAGAAAACGCCGTTTGGCCGCGTCTAGTGCACTCTCCGCCGGTTCGCTTGCAGGCAGGCTTGGAACAGCGTCAAACGCTGTTTCCGAGCTCTCCACAGGCAGAGAAGCTGTTTGCAGCACGGCAAATGCTTCTCCTAGCCTGGGAAGCGAGCAAACGCCGTTTGGCCGCGCCGAGTGCACTCTCCGGCGGTTCGCTCGCAGGCAGGCTTGGAACAGCGTCAAACGCTGTTTCCGAGCTCTCCACAGGCAGAGAAGCTGTTTGCAGCACGGCAAGTGCTTCTCCTAGCCTGGGAAGCGAGCAAACGCCGTTTGGCCGCGCCGAGTGCACTCTCCGGCGGTTCGCTCGCAGGCAGGCTTGGAACAGCGTCAAACGCTGTTTCCGAGCTCTCCACAGGCAGAGAAGCTGTTTGCAACACGGCAAGTGCTTCTCCTAGCCTGGGAAGCGAGCAAACGCCGTTTGGCCGCGCCGAGTGCATTCTCCGCCGGTTCGCTTGCAGGCAGGCTTGGAACAGCGTCAAACGCTGTTTCCGAGCTCCCCACAAGCAGAGAAGCTGTTTGCAGCACGGAAAACGCTTCTCCTAGCCTGGGAAGCGAGAAAACGCCGTTTGGCCGCGTCTAGTGCACTCTCCGCCGGTTCGCTTGCAGGCAGGCTTGGAACAGCGTCAAACGCTGTTTCCGAGCTCCCCACAAGCAGAGAAGCTGTTTGCAGCACGGAAAACTCTTCTCCTAGCCTGGGAAGCGAGAAAACGCCGTTTGGCCGCGCCGAGTGCACTCTCCGGCGGTTCGCTCGCAGGCAGGCTTGGAACAGCGTCAAACGCTGTTTCCGAGCACCCCACAAGCAGAGAAGCTGTTTGCAGCACGGAAAACGCTTCTCCTAGCCTGGGAAGCGAGAAAACGCCGTTTGGCCGCGTCTAGTGCACTCTCCGCCGGTTCGCTTGCAGGCAGGCTTGGAACAGCGTCAAACGCTGTTTCCGAGCTCTCCACAGGCAGAGAAGCTGTTTGCAGCACGGCAAATGCTTCTCCTAGCCTGGGAAGCGAGCAAACGCCGTTTGGCCGCGCCGAGTGCACTCTCCGGCGGTTCGCTCGCAGGCAGGCTTGGAACAGCGTCAAACGCTGTTTCCGAGCTCTCCACAGGCAGAGAAGCTGTTTGCAACACGGCAAGTGCTTCTCCTAGCCTGGGAAGCGAGCAAACGCCGTTTGGCCGCGCCGAGTGCACTCTCCGGCGGTTCGCTCGCAGGCAGGCTTGGAACAGCGTCAAACGCTGTTTCCGAGCTCTCCACAGGCAGAGAAGATGTTTGCAGCACGGCAAGTGCTTCTCCTAGCCTGGGAAGCGAGCAAACGCCGTTTGGCCGCGCCGAGTGCATTCTCCGCCGGTTCGCTTGCAGGCAGGCTTGGAACAGCGTCAAACGCTGTTTCCGAGCTCCCCACAAGCAGAGAAGCTGTTTGCAGCACGGAAAACGCTTCTCCTAGCCTGGGAAGCGAGCAAACGCCGTTTGGCCGCGCCGAGTGCACTCTCCGGCGGTTCGCTCGCAGGCAGGTTTGGAACAGCGTCAAACGCTGTTTCCGAGCTCCCCACAAGCAGAGAAGCTGTTTGCAGCACGGAAAACGCTTCTCCTAGCCTGGGAAGCGAGAAAACGCCGTTTGGCCGCGTCTAGTGCACTCTCCGCCGGTTCGCTTGCAGGCAGGCTTGGAACAGCGTCAAACGCTGTTTCCGAGCTCCCCACAAGCAGAGAAGCTGTTTGCAGCACGGAAAACGCTTCTCCTAGCCTGGGAAGCGAGAAAAGGCCGTTTGGCCGCGTCTAGTGCACTCTCCGCCGGTTCGCTTGCAGGCACGCTTGGAACAGCGTCAAACGCTGTTTCCGAGCTCTCCACAGGCAGAGAAGCTGTTTGCAGCACGGCAAGTGCTTCTCCTAGCCTGGGAAGCGAGCAAACGCCGTTTGGCCACGCCGAGTGCACTCTCCGGCGGTTCGCTCGCAGGCAGGCTTGGAACAGCGTCAAACGCTGTTTCCGAGCTCTCCACAGGCAGAGAAGCTGTTTGCAGCACGGCAAGTGCTTCTCCTAGCCTGGGAAGCGAGCAAACGCCGTTTGGGCCGCGCCGAGTGCACTCTCCGGCGGTTCGCTCGCAGGCAGGCTTGGAACAGCGTCAAACGCTGTTTCCGAGCTCTCCACAGGCAGAGAAGCTGTTTGCAGCAGGGCAAGTGCTTCTCCTAGCCTGGGAAGCGAGCAAACGCCGTTTGGCCGCGCCGAGTGCATTCTCCGCCGGTTCGCTTGCAGGCAGGCTTGGAACAGCGTCAAACGCTGTTTCCGAGCTCCCCACAAGCAGAGAAGCTGTTTGCAGCACGGAAAACGCTTCTCCTAGCCTGGGAAGCGAGAAAACGCCGTTTGGCCGCGTCTAGTGCACTCTCCGCCGGTTCGCTTGCAGGCAGGCTTGGAACAGCGTCAAACGCTGTTTCCGAGCTCCCCCACAAGCAGAGAAGCTGTTTGCAGCACCGAAAACGCTTCTCCTAGCCTGGGAAGCGAGGAAAACGCCGTTTGGCCGCGTCTAGTGCACTCTCCGCCGGTTCGCTTGCAGGCACGCTTGGAACAGCGTCAAACGCTGTTTCCGAGCTCTCCACAGGCAGAGAAGCTGTTTGCAGCACGGCAAGTGCTTCTCCTAGCCTGGGAAGCGAGCAAACGCCGTTTGGCCGCGCCGAGTGCACTCTCCGGCGGTTCGCTCGCAGGCAGGCTTGGAACAGCGTCAAACGCTGTTTCCGAGCTCTCCACAGGCAGAGAAGATGTTTGCAGCACGGCAAGTGCTTCTCCTAGCCTGGGAAGCGAGCAAACGCCGTTTGGCCGCGCCGAGTGCATTCTCCGCCGGTTCGCTTGCAGGCAGGCTTGGAACAGCGTCAAACGCTGTTTCCGAGCTCCCCACAAGCAGAGAAGCTGTTTGCAGCACGGAAAACGCTTCTCCTAGCCTGGAAAGCGAGAAAACGCCGTTTGGCCGCGTCTAGTGCACTCTCCGCCGGTTCGCTTGCAGGCAGGCTTGGAACAGCTTCAAACGCTGTTTCCGAGCTCCCCACAAGCAGAGAAGTTGTTTGCAGCACGGCAAGTGCTTCTCCTAGCCTGGGAAGCGAGCAAACGCCGTTTGGGCCGCGCCGAGTGCACTCTCCGGCGGTTCGCTCGCAGGCCGGCCTGGAACAGCGTCAAACGCTGTTTCCGAGCTCTCCACAGGCAGAGAAGCTGTTTGCAGCACGGCAAGTGCTTCTCCTAGCCTGGGAAGCGAGCAAACGCCGTTTGGCCGCGCCGAGTGCACTCTCCGGCGGTTCGCTCGCAGGCAGGCTTGGAACAGCGTCAAACGCTGTTTCCGAGCTCTCCACAGGCAGAGAAGATGTTTGCAGCACGGCAAGTGCTTCTCCTAGCCTGGGAAGCGAGCAAACGCCGTTTGGCCGCGCCGAGTGCACTCTCCGGCGGTTCGCTCGCAGGCAGGCTTGGAACAGCGTCAAACGCTGTTTCCGAGCTCTCCACAGGCAGAGAAGCTGTTTGCAGCACGGCAAGTGCTTCTCCTAGCCTGGGAAGCGAGCAAACGCCGTTTGGCCGCGCCGAGTGCACTCTCCGGCGGTTCGCTCGAAGGCAGGCTTGGAACAGCGTCAAACGCTGTTTCCGAGCTCGCCACAGGCAGAGAAGCTGTTTGCAGCACGGCAAGTGCTTCTCCTAGCCTGCGAAGCGAGCAAACGCCGTTTGGCCGCGCCGAGTCCACTCTCCGGCGCTTCGCTCGCAGGCCGGCTTGGAACAGCGTCAAACGCTGTTTCCGAGCTCTCCACAGGCAGAGAAGCTGTTTGCAGCACGGCAAGTGCTTCTCCTAGCCTGGGAAGCGAGAAAACGCCGTTTGGCCGCGTCTAGTGCACTCTCCGCCGGTTCGCTTGCAGGCACGCTTGGAACAGCGTCAAACGCTGTTTCCGAGCTCTCCACAGGCAGAGAAGCTGTTTGCAGCACGGCAAGTGCTTCTCCTAGCCTGGGAAGCGAGCAAACGCCGTTTGGCCGCGCCGAGTGCACTCTCCGGCGGTTCGCTCGCAGGCAGGCTTGGAACAGCGTCAAACGCTGTTTCCGAGCTCTCCACAGGCAGAGAAGATGTTTGCAGCACGGCAAGTGCTTCTCCTAGCCTGGGAAGCGAGCAAACGCCGTTTGGCCGCGCCGAGTGCATTCTCCGCCGGTTCGCTTGCAGGCAGGCTTGGAACAGCGTCAAACGCTGTTTCCGAGCTCCCCACAAGCAGAGAAGCTGTTTGCAGCACGGAAAACGCTTCTCCTAGCCTGGAAAGCGAGAAAACGCCGTTTGGCCGCGTCTAGTGCACTCTCCGCCGGTTCGCTTGCAGGCAGGCTTGGAACAGCTTCAAACGCTGTTTCCGAGCTCCCCACAAGCAGAGAAGTTGTTTGCAGCACGGCAAGTGCTTCTCCTAGCCTGGGAAGCGAGCAAACGCCGTTTGGCCGCGCCGAGTGCACTCTCCGGCGGTTCGCTCGCAGGCCGGCCTGGAACAGCGTCAAACGCTGTTTCCGAGCTCTCCACAGGCAGAGAAGCTGTTTGCAGCACGGCAAGTGCTTCTCCTAGCCTGGGAAGCGAGCAAACGCCGTTTGGCCGCGCCGAGTGCACTCTCCGGCGGTTCGCTCGCAGGCAGGCTTGGAACAGCGTCAAACGCTGTTTCCGAGCTCTCCACAGGCAGAGAAGATGTTTGCAGCACGGCAAGTGCTTCTCCTAGCCTGGGAAGCGAGCAAACGCCGTTTGGCCGCGCCGAGTGCACTCTCCGGCGGTTCGCTCGCAGGCAGGCTTGGAACAGCGTCAAACGCTGTTTCCGAGCTCTCCACAGGCAGAGAAGCTGTTTGCAGCACGGCAAGTGCTTCTCCTAGCCTGGGAAGCGAGCAAACGCCGTTTGGCCGCGCCGAGTGCACTCTCCGGCGGTTCGCTCGAAGGCAGGCTTGGAACAGCGTCAAACGCTGTTTCCGAGCTCGCCACAGGCAGAGAAGCTGTTTGCAGCACGGCAAGTGCTTCTCCTAGCCTGCGAAGCGAGCAAACGCCGTTTGGCCGCGCCGAGTCCACTCTCCGGCGCTTCGCTCGCAGGCCGGCTTGGAACAGCGTCAAACGCTGTTTCCGAGCTCTCCACAGGCAGAGAAGCTGTTTGCAGCACGGCAAGTGCTTCTCCTAGCCTGGGAAGCGAGCAAACGCCGTTTGGCCGCGCCGAGTGCACTCTCCGGCGCTTCGCTCGCAGGCCGGCTTGGAACAGCGTCAAACGCTGTTTCCGAGCTCTCCACAGGCAGAGAAGCTGTTTGCAGCACGGCAAGTGCTTCTCCTAGCCTGGGAAGCGAGCAAACGCCGTTTGGCCGCGCCGAGTGCACTCTCCGGCGGTTCGCTCGCAGGCAGGCTTGGAACAGCGTCAAACGCTGTTTCCGAGCTCCCCACAAGCAGAGAAGCTGTTTGCAGCACGGCAAGTGCTTCTCCTAGCCTGGGAAGCGAGCAAACGCCGTTTGGCCGCGCCGAGTGCACTCTCCGGCGCGTCGCTCGCAGGCCGGCTTGGAACAGCGTCAAACGCTGTTTCCGAGCTCTCCACAGGCAGAGAAGCTGTTTGCAGCACGGCAAGTGCTTCTCCTAGCCTGGGAAGCGAGCAAACGCCGTTTGGCCGCGCCGAGTGCACTCTCCGGCGCTTCGCTCGCAGGCAGGCTGGGAACAGCGTCAAACGCTGTTTCCGAGCTCTCCACAGGCAGAGAAGCTGTTTGCAGCAGGGCAAGTGCTTCTCCTAGCCTGGGAAGCGAGCAAACGCCGTTTGGCTGCGCCGAGTGCACTCTCCGGCGGTTCGCTCGCAGGCAGGCTTGGAACAGCGTCAAACGCTGTTTCCGAGCTCTCCACAGGCAGAGAAGCTGTTTGCAGCACGGCAAGTGCTTCTCCTAGCCTGGGAAGCGAGCAAACGCCGTTTGGCCGCGCCGAGTACATTCTCCGCCGGTTCGCTTGCAGGCAGGCTTGGAACAGCGTCAAACGCTGTTTCCGAGCTCCCCACAAGCAGAGAAGCTGTTTGCAGCACGGAAAACGCTTCTCCTAGCCTGGGAAGCGAGAAAACGCCGTTTGGCTGCGTCTAGTGCACTCTCCGCCGGTTCGCTTGCAGGCAGGTTTGGAACAGCGTCAAACGCTGTTTCCGAGCTCCCCACAAGCAGAGAAGCTGTTTGCAGCACGGAAAACGCTTCTCCTAGCCTGGGAAGCGAGAAAACGCCGTTTGGCCGCGTCTAGTGCACTCTCCGCCGGTTCGCTTGCAGGCAGGCTTGGAACAGCGTCAAACGCTGTTTCCGAGCTCCCCACAAGCAGAGAAGCTGTTTGCAGCACGGAAAACGCTTCTCCTAGCCTGGGAAGCGAGAAAACGCCGTTTGGCCGCGTCTAGTGCACTCTCCGCCGGTTCGCTTGCAGGCACGCTTGGAACAGCGTCAAACGCTGTTTCCGAGCTCTCCACAGGCAGAGAAGCTGTTTGCAGCACGGCAAGTGCTTCTCCTAGCCTGGGAAGCGAGCAAACGCCGTTTTGCCACGCCGAGTGCACTCTCCGGCGGTTCGCTCGCAGGCAGGCTTGGAACAGCGTCAAACGCTGTTTCCGAGCTCTCCACAGGCAGAGAAGCTGTTTGCAGCACGGCAAGTGCTTCTCCTAGCCTGGGAAGCGAGCAAACGCCGTTTGGCCGCGACGAGTGCACTCTCCGGCGGTTCGCTCGCAGGCAGGCTTGGAACAGCGTCAAACGCTGTTTCCGAGCTCTCCACAGGCAGAGAAGCTGTTTGCAGCACGGCAAGTGCTTCTCCTGCTTCTCCTAGCCTGGGAAGCGAGAAAACGCCGTTTGGCCGCGCCGAGTGCACTCTCCGGCGGTTCGCTCGCAGGCCGGCCTGGAACAGCGTCAAACGCTGTTTCCGAGCTCTCCACAGGCAGAGAAGCTGTTTGCAGCACGGCAAGTGCTTCTCCTAGCCTGGGAAGCGAGCAAACGCCGTTTGGCCGCGCCGAGTGCACTCTCCGGCGGTTCGCTCGCAGGCAGGCTTGGAACAGCGTCAAACGCTGTTTCCGAGCTCTCCACAGGCAGAGAAGCTGTTTGCAGCACGGCAAGTGCTTCTCCCTAGCCTGGGAAGCGAGCAAACGCCGTTTGGCCGCGCCGAGTGCACTCTCCGCCGGTTCGCTTGCAGGCAGTCTTGGAACAGCGTCAAACGCTGTTTCCGAGCTCCCCACAAGCAGAGAAGCTGTTTGCAGCACGGAAAACGCTTCTCCTAGCCTGGGAAGCGAGAAAACGCCGTTTGGCCGCGCCGAGTGCACTCTCCGGCGGTTCGCTCGCAGGCAGGCTTGGAACAGCGTCAAACGCTGTTTCCGAGCACCCCACAAGCAGAGAAGCTGTTTTGCAGCACGGAAAACGCTTCTCCTAGCCTGGGAAGCGAGGAAAACGCCGTTTGGCCGCGTCTAGTGCACTCTCCGCCGGTTCGCTTGCAGGCAGGCTTGGAACAGCGTCAAACGCTGTTTCCGAGCTCTCCACAGGCAGAGAAGCTGTTTGCAGCACGGCAAATGCTTCTCCTAGCCTGGGAAGCGAGCAAACGCCGTTTGGCCGCGCCGAGTGCACTCTCCGCCGGTTCGCTCGCAGGCAGGCTTGGAACAGCGTCAAACGCTGTTTCCGAGCTCTCCACAGGCAGAGAAGATGTTTGCAGCACGGCAAGTGCTTCTCCTAGCCTGGGAAGCGAGCAAACGCCGTTTGGCCGCGCCGAGTGCACTCTCCGGCGGTTCGCTCGCAGGCAGGCTTGGAACAGCGTCAAACGCTGTTTCCGAGCACTCCACAGGCAGAGAAGCTGTTTGCAGCACGGCAAGTGCTTCTCCTAGCCTGGGAAGCGAGCAAACGCCGTTTGGCCGCGCCGAGTGCACTCTCCGGCGCTTCGCTCGCAGGCCGGCTTGGAACAGCGTCAAACGCTGTTTCCGAGCTCTCCACAGGCAGAGAAGCTGTTTGCAGCACGGCAAGTGCTTCTCCTAGCCTGGGGAAGCGAGCAAACGCCGTTTGGCCGCGCCGAGTGCACTCTCCGGCGGTTCGCTCGCAGGCAGGCTTGGAACAGCGTCAAACGCTGTTTCCGAGCTCCCCACAAGCAGAGAAGCTGTTTGCAGCACGGCAAGTGCTTCTCCTAGCCTGGGAAGCGAGGAAACGCCGTTTGGCCGCGCCGAGTGCACTCTCCGGCGCGTCGCTCGCAGGCCGGCTTGGAACAGCGTCAAACGCTGTTTCCGAGCTCTCCACAGGCAGGAGAAGCTGTTTGCAGCACGGCAAGTGCTTCTCCTAGCCTGGGAAGCGGAGCAAACGCCGTTTGGCCGCGCCGAGTGCACTCTCCGGCGCTTCGCTCGCAGGCAGGCTGGGAACAGCGTCAAACGCTGTTTCCGAGCTCTCCACAGGCAGAGAAGCTGTTTGCAGCAGGGCAAGTGCTTCTCCTAGCCTGGGAAGCGAGCAAACGCCGTTTGGCTGCGCCGAGTGCACTCTCCGGCGGTTCGCTCGCAGGCAGGCTTGGAACAGCGTCAAACGCTGTTTCCGAGCTCTCCACAGGCAGAGAAGCTGTTTGCAGCACGGCAAGTGCTTCTCCTAGCCTGGGAAGCGAGCAAACGCCGTTTGGCCGCGCCGAGTACATTCTCCGCCGGTTCGCTTGCAGGCAGGCTTGGAACAGCGTCAAACGCTGTTTCCGAGCTCCCCACAAGCAGAGAAGCTGTTTGCAGCACGGAAAACGCTTCTCCTAGCCTGGGAAGCGAGAAAACGCCGTTTGGCTGCGTCTAGTGCACTCTCCGCCGGTTCTCTTGCAGGCAGGTTTGGAACAGCGTCAAACGCTGTTTCCGAGCTCCCCACAAGCAGAGAAGCTGTTTGCAGCACGGAAAACGCTTCTCCTAGCCTGGGAAGCGAGAAAACGCCGTTTGGCCGCGTCTAGTGCACTCTCCGCCGGTTCGCTTGCAGGCAGGCTTGGAACAGCGTCAAACGCTGTTTCCGAGCTCCCCACAAGCAGAGAAGCTGTTTGCAGCACGGAAAACGCTTCTCCTAGCCTGGGAAGCGAGAAAACGCCGTTTGGCCGCGTCTAGTGCACTCTCCGCCGGTTCGCTTGCAGGCACGCTTGGAACAGCGTCAAACGCTGTTTCCGAGCTCTCCACAGGCAGAGAAGCTGTTTGCAGCACGGCAAGTGCTTCTCCTAGCCTGGGAAGCGAGCAAACGCCGTTTTGCCACGCCGAGTGCACTCTCCGGCGGTTCGCTCGCAGGCAGGCTTGGAACAGCGTCAAACGCTGTTTCCGAGCTCTCCACAGGCAGAGAAGCTGTTTGCAGCACGGCAAGTGCTTCTCCTAGCCTGGGAAGCGAGCAAACGCCGTTTGGCCGCGACGAGTGCACTCTCCGGCGGTTCGCTCGCAGGCAGGCTTGGAACAGCGTCAAACGCTGTTTCCGAGCTCTCCACAGGCAGAGAAGCTGTTTGCAGCACGGCAAGTGCTTCTCCTAGCCTGGGAAGCGAGAAAACGCCGTTTGGCCGCGCCGAGTGCACTCTCCGGCGGTTCGCTCGCAGGCCGGCCTGGAACAGCGTCAAACGCTGTTTCCGAGCTCTCCACAGGCAGAGAAGCTGTTTGCAGCACGGCAAGTGCTTCTCCTAGCCTGGGAAGCGAGCAAACGCCGTTTGGCCGCGCCGAGTGCACTCTCCGGCGGTTCGCTCGCAGGCAGGCTTGGAACAGCGTCAAACGCTGTTTCCGAGCTCTCCACAGGCAGAGAAGCTGTTTGCAGCACGGCAAGTGCTTCTCCTAGCCTGGGAAGCGAGCAAACGCCGTTTGGCCGCGCCGAGTGCATTCTCCGCCGGTTCGCTTGCAGGCAGTCTTGGAACAGCGTCAAACGCTGTTTCCGAGCTCCCCACAAGCAGAGAAGCTGTTTGCAGCACGGAAAACGCTTCTCCTAGCCTGGGAAGCGAGAAAACGCCGTTTGGCCGCGCCGAGTGCACTCTCCGGCGGTTCGCTCGCAGGCAGGCTTGGAACAGCGTCAAACGCTGTTTCCGAGCACCCCACAAGCAGAGAAGCTGTTTGCAGCACGGAAAACGCTTCTCCTAGCCTGGGAAGCGAGAAAACGCCGTTTGGCCGCGTCTAGTGCACTCTCCGCCGGTTCGCTTGCAGGCAGGCTTGGAACAGCGTCAAACGCTGTTTCCGAGCTCTCCACAGGCAGAGAAGCTGTTTGCAGCACGGCAAATGCTTCTCCTAGCCTGGGAAGCGAGCAAACGCCGTTTGGCCGCGCCGAGTGCACTCTCCGGCGGTTCGCTCGCAGGCAGGCTTGGAACAGCGTCAAACGCTGTTTCCGAGCTCTCCACAGGCAGAGAAGATGTTTGCAGCACGGCAAGTGCTTCTCCTAGCCTGGGAAGCGAGCAAACGCCGTTTGGCCGCGCCGAGTGCACTCTCCGGCGGTTCGCTCGCAGGCAGGCTTGGAACAGCGTCAAACGCTGTTTCCGAGCACTCCACAGGCAGAGAAGCTGTTTGCAGCACGGCAAGTGCTTCTCCTAGCCTGGGAAGCGAGCAAACGCCGTTTGGCCGCGCCGAGTGCATTCTCCGCCGGTTCGCTTGCAGGCAGTCTTGGAACAGCGTCAAACGCTGTTTCCGAGCTCCCCACAAGCAGAGAAGCTGTTTGCAGCACGGAAAACGCTTCTCCTAGCCTGGGAAGCGAGAAAACGCCGTTTGGCCGCGCCGAGTGCACTCTCCGCCGGTTCGCTCGCAGGCAGGCTTGGAACAGCGTCAAACGCTGTTTCCGAGCACCCCACAAGCAGAGAAGCTGTTTGCAGCACGGAAAACGCTTCTCCTAGCCTGGGAAGCGAGAAAACGCCGTTTGGCCGCGCCGAGTGCACTCTCCGCCGGTTCGCTTGCAGGCAGGCTTGGAACAGCGTCAAACGCTGTTTCCGAGCTCTCCACAGGCAGAGAAGCTGTTTGCAGCACGGCAAATGCTTCTCCTAGCCTGGGAAGCGAGCAAACGCCGTTTGGCCGCGCCGAGTGCACTCTCCGGCGGTTCGCTCGCAGGCAGGCTTGGAACAGCGTCAAACGCTGTTTCCGAGCTCTCCACAGGCAGAGAAGATGTTTGCAGCACGGCAAGTGCTTCTCCTAGCCTGGGAAGCGAGCAAACGCCGTTTGGCCGCGCCGAGTGCACTCTCGGGCGGTTCGCTCGCAGGCAGGCTTGGAACAGCGTCAAACGCTGTTTCCGAGCTCTCCACAGGCAGAGAAGCTGTTTGCAGCACGGCAAGTGCTTCTCCTAGCCTGGGAAGCGAGCAAACGCCGTTTGGCCGCGCCGAGTGCACTCTCCGGCGGTTCGCTCGCAGGCCGGCCTCGAACAGCGTCAAACGCTGTTTCCGAGCTCTCCACAGGCAGAGAAGCTGTTTGCAGCACGGAAAACGCTTCTCCTAGCCTGGGAAGCGAGAAAACGCCGTTTGGCCGCGTCTAGTGCACTCTCCGGCGGTTCGCTTGCAGGCAGGTTTGGAACAGCGTCAAACGCTGTTTCCGAGCTCCCCACAAGCAGAGAAGCTGTTTGCAGCACGGAAAACGCTTCTCCTAGCCTGGGAAGCGAGAAAACGCCGTTTGGCCGCGTCTAGTGCACTCTCCGCCGGTTCGCTTGCAGGCAGGCTTGGAACAGCGTCAAGCGCTGTTTCCGAGCACCCCACAAGCAGAGAAGCTGTTTGCAGCACGGAAAACGCTTCTCCTAGCCTGGGAAGCGAGAAAACGCCGTTTGGCCGCGTCTAGTGCACTCTCCGCCGGTTCGCTTGCAGGCAGGCTTGGAACAGCGTCAAACGCTGTTTCCGAGCTCTCCACAGGCAGAGAAGCTGTTTGCAGCACGGCAAATGCTTCTCCTAGCCTGGGAAGCGAGCAAACGCCGTTTGGCCGCGCCGAGTGCACTCTCCGGCGGTTCGCTCGCAGGCAGGCTTGGAACAGCGTCAAACGCTGTTTCCGAGCTCTCCACAGGCAGAGAAGCTGTTTGCAACACGGCAAGTGCTTCTCCTAGCCTGGGAAGCGAGCAAACGCCCTTTGGCCGCGCCGAGTGCACTCTCCGGCGGTTCGCTCGCAGGCCGGCCTGGAACAGCGTCAAACGCTGTTTCCGAGCTCTCCACAGGCAGAGAAGATGTTTGCAGCACGGCAAGTGCTTCTCCTAGCCTGGGAAGCGAGCAAACGCCGTTTGGCCGCGCCGAGTGCACTCTCCGGCGGTTCGCTCGCAGGCAGGTTTGGAACAGCGTCAAACGCTGTTTCCGAGCTCCCCACAAGCAGAGAAGCTGTTTGCAGCACGGAAAACGCTTCTCCTAGCCTGGGAAGCGAGAAAACGCCGTTTGGCCGCGTCTAGTGCACTCTCCGCCGGTTCGCTTGCAGGCACGCTTGGAACAGCGTCAAACGCTGTTTCCGAGCTCTCCACAGGCAGAGAAGCTGTTTGCAGCACGGCAAGTGCTTCTCCTAGCCTGGGAAGCGAGCAAACGCCGTTTGGCCGCGCCGAGTGCACTCTCCGGCGGTTCGCTCGCAGGCAGGCTTGGAACAGCGTCAAACGCTGTTTCCGAGCTCTCCACAGGCAGAGAAGCTGTTTGCAGCACGGCAAGTGCTTCTCCTAGCCTGGGAAGCGAGCAAACGCCGTTTGGCCGCGCCGAGTGCACTCTCCGGCGGTTCGCTCGCAGGCCGGCCTCGAACAGCGTCAAACGCTGTTTCCGAGCTCTCCACAGGCAGAGAAGCTGTTTGCAGCACGGAAAACGCTTCTCCTAGCCTGGGAAGCGAGAAAACGCCGTTTGGCCGCGTCTAGTGCACTCTCCGCCGGTTCGCTTGCAGGCAGGTTTGGAACAGCGTCAAACGCTGTTTCCGAGCTCCCCACAAGCAGAGAAGCTGTTTGCAGCACGGAAAACGCTTCTCCTAGCCTGGGAAGCGAGAAAACGCCGTTTGGCCGCGTCTAGTGCACTCTCCGCCGGTTCGCTTGCAGGCAGGCTTGGAACAGCGTCAAACGCTGTTTCCGAGCTCCCCACAAGCAGAGAAGCTGTTTGCAGCACGGAAAACGCTTCTCCTAGCCTGGGAAGCGAGCAAACGCCGTTTGGCCGCGTCTAGTGCGCTCTCCGCCGGTTCGCTTGCAGGCAGGCTTGGAACAGCGTCAAACGCTGTTTCCGAGCTCTCCACAGGCAGAGAAGCTGTTTGCAGCACGGCAAGTGCTTCTCCTAGCCTGGGAAGCGAGCAAACGCCGTTTGGCCACGCCGAGTGCACTCTCCGGCGGTTCGCTCGCAGGCAGGCTTGGAACAGCGTCAAACGCTGTTTCCGAGCACTCCACAGGCAGAGAAGCTGTTTGCAGCACGGCAAGTGCTTCTCCTAGCCTGGGAAGCGAGCAAACGCCGTTTGGCCGCGCCGAGTGCATTCTCCGCCGGTTCGCTTGCAGGCAGTCTTGGAACAGCGTCAAACGCTGTTTCCGAGCTCCCCACAAGCAGAGAAGCTGTTTGCAGCACGGAAAACGCTTCTCCTAGCCTGGGAAGCGAGCAAACGCCGTTTGGCCGCGCCGAGTGCACTCTCCGGCGGTTCGCTCGCAGGCAGGCTTGGAACAGCGTCAAACGCTGTTTCCGAGCTCTCCACAGGCAGAGAAGATGTTTGCAGCACGGCAAGTGCTTCTCCTAGCCTGGGAAGCGAGCAAACGCCGTTTGGCCGCGCCGAGTGCACTCTCGGGCGGTTCGCTCGCAGGCAGGCTTGGAACAGCGTCAAACGCTGTTTCCGAGCTCTCCACAGGCAGAGAAGCTGTTTGCAGCACGGCAAGTGCTTCTCCTAGCCTGGGAAGCGAGCAAACGCCGTTTGGCCGCGCCGAGTGCACTCTCCGGCGGTTCGCTCGCA
Organism: Chamaea fasciata; assembly: GCF_029207755.1. Lineage (NCBI taxonomy): Eukaryota > Metazoa > Chordata > Aves > Passeriformes > Sylviidae > Chamaea > Chamaea fasciata. Next base: position 17,384 of record NW_027095100.1, on the reverse strand, counting down.
GGCCGGCCTCGAACAGCGTCAAACGCTGTTTCCGAGCTCTCCACAGGCAGAGAAGCTGTTTGCAGCACGGAAAACGCTTCTCCTAGCCTGGGAAGCGAGAAAACGCCGTTTGGCCGCGTCTAGTGCACTCTCCGGCGGTTCGCTTGCAGGCAGGTTTGGAACAGCGTCAAACGCTGTTTCCGAGCTCCCCACAAGCAGAGAAGCTGTTTGCAGCACGGAAAACGCTTCTCCTAGCCTGGGAAGCGAGAAAACGCCGTTTGGCCGCGTCTAGTGCACTCTCCGCCGGTTCGCTTGCAGGCAGGCTTGGAACAGCGTCAAGCGCTGTTTCCGAGCACCCCACAAGCAGAGAAGCTGTTTGCAGCACGGAAAACGCTTCTCCTAGCCTGGGAAGCGAGAAAACGCCGTTTGGCCGCGTCTAGTGCACTCTCCGCCGGTTCGCTTGCAGGCAGGCTTGGAACAGCGTCAAACGCTGTTTCCGAGCTCTCCACAGGCAGAGAAGCTGTTTGCAGCACGGCAAATGCTTCTCCTAGCCTGGGAAGCGAGCAAACGCCGTTTGGCCGCGCCGAGTGCACTCTCCGGCGGTTCGCTCGCAGGCAGGCTTGGAACAGCGTCAAACGCTGTTTCCGAGCTCTCCACAGGCAGAGAAGCTGTTTGCAACACGGCAAGTGCTTCTCCTAGCCTGGGAAGCGAGCAAACGCCCTTTGGCCGCGCCGAGTGCACTCTCCGGCGGTTCGCTCGCAGGCCGGCCTGGAACAGCGTCAAACGCTGTTTCCGAGCTCTCCACAGGCAGAGAAGATGTTTGCAGCACGGCAAGTGCTTCTCCTAGCCTGGGAAGCGAGCAAACGCCGTTTGGCCGCGCCGAGTGCACTCTCCGGCGGTTCGCTCGCAGGCAGGTTTGGAACAGCGTCAAACGCTGTTTCCGAGCTCCCCACAAGCAGAGAAGCTGTTTGCAGCACGGAAAACGCTTCTCCTAGCCTGGGAAGCGAGAAAACGCCGTTTGGCCGCGTCTAGTGCACTCTCCGCCGGTTCGCTTGCAGGCACGCTTGGAACAGCGTCAAACGCTGTTTCCGAGCTCTCCACAGGCAGAGAAGCTGTTTGCAGCACGGCAAGTGCTTCTCCTAGCCTGGGAAGCGAGCAAACGCCGTTTGGCCGCGCCGAGTGCACTCTCCGGCGGTTCGCTCGCAGGCAGGCTTGGAACAGAACAGCGTCAAACGCTCTTTCCGAGGTCCCCACAAGCAGAGAAGCTGTTTGCAGCACGGAAAACGCTTCTCCTAGCCTGGGAAGCGAGCAAACGCCGTTTGGCCGCGTCTAGTGCACTCTCCGCCGGTTCGCTTGCAGGCAGGCTTGGAACAGCGTCAAACGCTGTTTCCGAGCTCCCCACAAGCAGAGAAGCTGTTTGCAGCACGGAAAACGCTTCTCCTCGCCTGGGAAGCGAGAAAACGCCGTTTGGCCGCGTCTAGTGCACTCTCCGCCGGTTCGCTTGCAGGCACGCTTGGAACAGCGTCAAACGCTGTTTCCGAGCTCCCCACAAGCAGAGAAGCTGTTTGCAGCACGGAAAACGCTTCTCCTAGCCTGGGAAGCGAGAAAACGCCGTTTGGCCGCGTCTAGTGCACTCTCCGGCGGTTCGCTTGCAGGCAGGCTTGGAACAGCGTCAAACGCTGTTTCCGAGCTCCCCCACAAGCAGAGAAGCTGTTTGCAGCACGGAAAACGCTTCTCCTAGCCTGGGAAGCGAGAAAACGCCGTTTGGCCGCGTCTAGTGCACTCTCCGCCGGTTCGCTTGCAGGCACGCTTGGAACAGCGTCAAACGCTGTTTCCGAGCTCTCCACAGGCAGAGAAGCTGTTTGCAGCACGGCAAGTGCTTCTCCTAGCCTGGGGAAGCGAGCAAACGCCGTTTGGCCACGCCGAGTGCACTCTCCGGCGGTTCGCTCGCAGGCAGGCTTGGAACAGCGTCAAACGCTGTTTCCGAGCTCGCCACAGGCAGAGAAGCTGTTTGCAGCACGGCAAGTGCTTCTCCTAGCCTGGGAAGCGAGCAAACGCCGTTTGGCCGCGGCCGAGTGCACTCTCCGGCGGTTCGCTCGCAGGCAGGCTTGGAACAGCGTCAAACGCTGTTTCCGAGCTCTCCACAGGCAGAGAAGCTGTTTGCAGCACGGCAAGTGCTTCTCCTAGCCTGGGAAGCGAGCAAACGCCCGTTTGGCCGCGCCGAGTGCACTCTCCGGCGCTTCGCTCGCAGGCCGGCCTCGAACAGCGTCAAACGCTTTTTCCGAGCTCTCCACAGGCAGAGAAGCTGTTTGCAGCACGGAAAACGCTTCTCCTAGCCTGGGAAGCGAGGAAAACGCCGTTTGGCCGCGTCTAGTGCACTCTCCGCCGGTTCGCTTGCAGGCAGGTTCGGAACAGCGTCAAACGCTGTTTCCGAGCTCCCCACAAGCAGAGAAGCTGTTTGCAGCACGGAAAACGCTTCTCCTAGCCTGGGAAGCGAGAAAACGCCGTTTGGCCGCGTCTAGTGCACTCTCCGCCGGTTCGCTTGCAGGGCAGGCTTGGAACAGCGTCAAACGCTGTTTCCGAGCTCCCCACAAGCGGAGAAGCTGTTTGCAGCACGGAAAACGCTTCTCCTAGCCTGGGAAGCGAGAAAACGCCGTTTGGCCGCGTCTAGTGCACTCTCCGCCGGTTCGCTTGCAGGCAGGCTTGGAACAGCGTCAAACGCTGTTTCCGAGCTCCCCACAAGTAGAGAAGCTGTTTGCAGCACGGAAAACGCTTCTCCTAGCCTGGGAAGCGAGAAAACGCCGTTTGGCCGCGTCTAGTGCACTCTCCGCCGGTTCGCTTGCAGGCAGGCTTGGAACAGCGTCAAACGCTGTTTCCGAGCTCCCCACAAGCAGAGAAGCTGTTTGCAGCACGGAAAACGCTTCTCCTAGCCTGGGAAGCGAGAAAACGCCGTTTGGCCGCGTCTAGTGCACTCTCCGCCCGTTCGCTTGCAGGCAGGCTTGGAACAGCGTCAAACGCTGTTTCCGAGCTCCCCACAAGCAGAGAAGTTGTTTGCAGCACGGCAAGTGCTTCTCCTAGCCTGGGAAGCGAGGAAAACGCCGTTTGGCCGCGCCGAGTGCACTCTCCGGCGGTTCGCTCGCAGGCCTGCCTGGAACAGCGTCAAACGCTGTTTCCGAGCTCTCCACAGGCAGAGAAGCTGTTTGCAGCACGGCAAGTGCTTCTCCTAGCCTGGGAAGCGAGCAAACGCCGTTTGGCCGCGCCGAGTGCACTCTCCGGCGGTTCGCTCGCAGGCAGGCTTGGAACAGCGTCAAACGCTGTTTCCGAGCTCTCCACAGGCAGAGAAGCTGTTTGCAGCACGGCAAGTGCTTCTCCTAGCCTGCGAAGCGAGCAAACGCCGTTTGGCCGCGCCGAGGTGCACTCTCCGGCGGGTTCGCTCGCAGGCAGGCTTGGAACAGCGTCAAACGCTGTTTCCGAGCTCTCCACAGGCAGAGAAGATGTTTGCAGCACGGCAAGTGCTTCTCCTAGCCTGGGAAGCGAGCAAACGCCGTTTGGCCGCGCCGAGTGCACTCTCCGGCGGTTCGCTCGCAGGCAGGCTTGGAACAGCGTCAAACGCTGTTTCCGAGCTCGCCACAGGCAGAGAAGCTGTTTGCAGCACGGCAAGTGCTTCTCCTAGCCTGGGAAGCGAGCAAACGCCCTTTGGCCGCGCCGAGTCCACTCTCCGGCGCTTCGCTCGCAGGCCGGCTTGGAACAGCGTCAAACGCTGTTTCCGAGCTCTCCACAGGCAGAGAAGCTGTTTGCAGCACGGCAAGTGCTTCTCCTAGCCTGGGAAGCGAGCAAACGCCGTTTGGCCGCGCCGAGTGCACTCTCCGGCGCTTCGCTCGCAGGCCGGCTTGGAACAGCGTCAAACGCTATTTCCGAGCTCTCCACAGGCAGAGAAGCTGTTTGCAGCACGGCAAGTGCTTCTCCTAGCCTGGGAAGCGAGCAAACGCCGTTTGGCCGCGCCGAGTGCACTCTCCGGCGGTTCGCTCGCAGGCAGGCTTGGAACAGCGTCAAACGCTGTTTCCGAGCTCCCCACAAGCAGAGAAGCTGTTTGCAGCACGGAAAACGCTTCTCCTAGCCTGGGAAGCGAGAAAACGCCGTTTGGCCGCGCCGAGTGCACTCTCCGGCGGTTCTCTTGCAGGCAGGCCTGGAACAGCGTCAAACGCTGTTTCCGAGCTCCCCACAAGCAGAGAAGCTGTTTGCAGCACGGAAAACGCTTCACCTAGCCTGGGAAGCGAGGAAAACGCCGTTTGGCCGCGCCGAGTGCACTCTCCGGCGGTTCGCTCGCAGGTAGGCTTGGAACAGCGACAAACGCTGTTTCCGAGCTCTCCACAGGCAGAGAAGCTGTTTGCAGCAGGGCAAGTGCTTCTCCTAGCCTGGGAAGCGAGCAAACGCCATTTGGCCGCGCCGAGTGCACTCTCCGGCGGTTCGCTCGCAGGCAGGCTTGGAACAGCGTCAAACGCTGTTTCCGAGCTCGCCACAGGCAGAGAAGCTGTTTGCAGCACGGCAAGTGCTTCTCCTAGCCTGGGAAGCGAGGAAACGCCGTTTGGCCGCGCCGAGTGCACTCTCCGGCGCGTCGCTCGCAGGCCGGCTTGGAACAGCGTCAAACGCTGTTTCCGAGCTCTCCACAGGCAGAGAAGCTGTTTGCAGCACGGCAAGTGCTTCTCCTAGCCTGGGAAGCGAGCAAACGCCGTTTGGCCGCGCCGAGTGCACTCTCCGGCGCTTCGCTCGCAGGCAGGCTTGGAACAGCGTCAAACGCTGTTTCCGAGCGCTCCACAGGCAGAGAAGCTGTTTGCAGCACGGCAAGTGCTTCTCCTAGCCTGGGAAGCGAGCAAACGCCGTTTGGCCGCGCCGAGTGCACTCTCCGGCGGTTCGCTCGCAGGCAGGCTTGGAACAGCGTCAAACGCTGTTTCCGAGCTCTCCACAGGCAGAGAAGATGTTTGCAGCACGGCAAGTGCTTCTCCTAGCCTGGGAAGCGAGCAAACGCCCTTTGGCCGCGCCGAGTGCATTCTCCGCCGGTTCGCTTGCAGGCAGGCTTGGAACAGCGTCAAACGCTGTTTCCGAGCTCCCCACAAGCAGAGAAGCTGTTTGCAGCACGGAAAACGCTTCTCCTAGCCTGGGAAGCGAGAAAACGCCGTTTGGCCGCGTCTAGTGCACTCTCCGTCGGTTCGCTTGCAGGCAGGTTTGGAACAGCGTCAAACGCTGTTTCCGAGCTCCCCACAAGCAGAGAAGCTGTTTGCAGCACGGAAAACGCTTCTCCTAGCCTGGGAAGCGAGAAAACGCCGTTTAGCCGCGTCTAGTGCACTCTCCGCCGGTTCGCTCGCAGGCAGGCTTGGAACAGCGTCAAACGCTGTTTCCGAGCTCTCCACAGGCAGAGAAGCTGTTTGCAGCACGGCAAGTGCTTCTCCTAGCCTGGGAAGCGAGCAAACGCCGTTTGGCCGCGCCGAGTGCACTCTCCGGCGGTTCGCTCGCAGGCAGGCTTGGAACAGCGTCAAACGCTGTTTCCGAGCTCTCCACAGGCAGAGAAGATGTTTGCAGCACGGCAAGTGCTTCTCCTAGCCTGGGAAGCGAGCAAACGCCGTTTGGCCGCGCCGAGTGCACTCTCCGGCGGTTCGCTCGCAGGCAGGCTTGGAACAGCGTCAAACGCTGTTTCCGAGCTCGCCACAGGCAGAGAAGCTGTTTGCAGCACGGCAAGTGCTTCTCCTAGCCTGGGAAGCGAGCAAACGCCCTTTGGCCGCGCCGAGTCCACTCTCCGGCGCTTCGCTCGCAGGCCGGCTTGGAACAGCGTCAAACGCTGTTTCCGAGCTCTCCACAGGCAGAGAAGCTGTTTGCAGCACGGCAAGTGCTTCTCCTAGCCTGGGAAGCGAGCAAACGCCGTTTGGCCGCGCCGAGTGCACTCTCCGGCGGTTCGCTCGCAGGCCGGCCTGGAACAGCGTCAAACGCTGTTTCCGAGCTCTCCACAGGCAGAGAAGCTGTTTGCAGCACGGCAAGTGCTTCTCCTAGCCTGGGAAGCGAGCAAACGCCCTTTGGCCGCGCCGAGTGCACTCTCCGGCGCTTCGCTCGCAGGCAGGCTTGGAACAGCGTCAAACGCTGTTTCCGAGCTCTCCACAGGCAGAGAAGCTGTTTGCAGCACGGCAAGTGCTTCTCCTAGCCTGGGAAGCGAGCAAACGCCGTTTGGCCGCGCCGAGTGCACTCTCCGGCCGTTCGCTCGCAGGCCGGCCTGGAACAGCGTCAAACGCTGTTTCCGAGCTCTCCACAGGCAGAGAAGCTGTTTGCAGCACGGCAAGTGCTTCTCCTAGCCTGGGAAGCGAGCAAACGCCGTTTGGCCGCGCCGAGTGCACTCTCCGGCGGTTCGCTCGCAGGCAGGCTTGGAACAGCGTCAAACGCTGTTTCCGAGCTCTCCACAGGCAGAGAAGATGTTTGCAGCACGGCAAGTGCTTCTCCTAGCCTGGGAAGCGAGCAAACGCCGTTTGGCCGCGCCGAGTGCACTCTCCGGCGGTTCGCTCGCAGGCAGGCTTGGAACAGCGTCAAACGCTGTTTCCGAGCTCGCCACAGGCAGAGAAGCTGTTTGCAGCACGGCAAGTGCTTCTCCTAGCCTGGGAAGCGAGCAAACGCCCTTTGGCCGCGCCGAGTGCACTCTCCGGCGGTTCGCTCGCAGGCAGGCTTGGAACAGCGTCAAACGCTGTTTCCGAGCTCTCCACAGGCAGAGAAGATGTTTGCAGCACGGCAAAAGCTTCTCCTAGCCTGGGAAGCGAGCAAACGCCGTTTGGCCGCGCCGAGTGCACTCTCCGGCGGTTCGCTCGCAGGCAGGCTTGGAACAGCGTCAAACGCTGTTTCCGAGCTCTCCACAGGCAGAGAAGATGTTTGCAGCACGGCAAGTGCTTCTCCTAGCCTGGGAAGCGAGCAAACCGCCGTTTGGCCGCGACGAGTGCACTCTCCGGCGGTTCGCTCGCAGGCAAGCTTGGAACAGCGTCAAACGCTGTTTCCGAGCTCTCCACAGGCAGAGAAGCTGTTTGCAGCACGGCAAGTGCTTCTCCTAGCCTGGGAAGCGAGCAAACGCCGTTTGGCCGCGCCGAGTGCACTCTCCGGCGGTTCGCTCGCAGGCAGGCTTGGAACAGCGTCAAACGCTGTTTCCGAGCTCTCCACAGGCAGAGAAGCTGTTTGCAGCACGGCAAGTGCTTCTCCTAGCCTGGGAAGCGAGCAAACGCCGTTTGGCCGCGCCGAGTGCACTCTCCGGCGGTTCGCTTGCAGGCAGGCTTGGAACAGCGTCAAACGCTGTTTCCGAGCTCCCCCACAAGCAGAGAAGCTGTTTGCAGCCGGAAAACGCTTCTCCTAGCCTGGGAAGCGAGAAAACGCCGTTTGGCCGCGTCTAGTGCACTCTCCGCCGGTTCGCTTGCAGGCAGGCTTGGAACAGCGTCAAACGCTGTTTCCGAGCTCCCCACAAGCAGAGAAGCTGTTTGCAGCACGGAAAACGCTTCTCCTAGCCTGGGAAGCGAGCAAACGCCGTTTGGCCGCGCCGAGTGCACTCTCCGGCGGTTCGCTCGCAGGCAGGCTTGGAACAGCGTCAAACGCTGTTTCCGAGCACCCCACAAGCAGAGAAGCTGTTTGCAGCACGGAAAACGCTTCTCCTAGCCTGGGAAGCGAGAAAACGCCGTTTGGCCGCGTCTAGTGCACTCTCCGCCGGTTCGCTTGCAGGCACGCTTGGAACAGCGTCAAACGCTGTTTCCGAGCTCTCCACAGGCAGAGAAGCTGTTTGCAGCACGGCAAATGCTTCTCCTAGCCTGGGAAGCGAGCAAACGCCGTTTGGCCGCGCCGAGTGCACTCTCCGGCGGTTCGCTCGCAGGCAGGCTTGGAACAGCGTCAAACGCTGTTTCCGAGCTCTCCACAGGCAGAGAAGCTGTTTGCAACACGGCAAGTGCTTCTCCTAGCCTGGGAAGCGAGCAAACGCCGTTTGGCCGCGCCGAGTGCACTCTCCGGCGGTTCGCTCGCAGGCAGGCTTGGAACAGCGTCAAACGCTGTTTCCGAGCTCTCCACAGGCAGAGAAGCTGTTTGCAGCACGGCAAGTGCTTCTCCTAGCCTGGGAAGCGAGCAAACGCCGTTTGGCCGCGCCGAGTGCACTCTCCGGCGGTTCGCTCGCAGGCAGGCTTGGAACAGCGTCAAACGCTGTTTCCGAGCTCTCCACAGGCAGAGAAGATGTTTGCAGCACGGCAAGTGCTTCTCCTAGCCTGGGAAGCGAGCAAACGCCGTTTGGCCGCGCCGAGTGCATTCTCCGCCGGTTCGCTTGCAGGCAGGCTTGGAACAGCGTCAAACGCTGTTTCCGAGCTCCCCACAAGCAGAGAAGCTGTTTGCAGCACGGAAAACGCTTCTCCTAGCCTGGGAAGCGAGAAAACGCCGTTTGGCCGCGTCTAGTGCACTCTCCGCCGGTTCGCTTGCAGGCAGGCTTGGAACAGCGTCAAACGCTGTTTCCGAGCTCCCCACAAGCAGAGAAGATGTTTGCAGCACGGAAAACGCTTCTCCTAGCCTGGGAAGCGAGAAATCGCCGTTTGGCCGCGTCTAGTGCACTCTCCGCCGGTTCGCTTGCAGGCACGCTTGGAACAGCGTCAAACGCTGTTTCCGAGCTCTCCACAGGCAGAGAAGCTGTTTGCAGCACGGCAAGTGCTTCTCCTAGCCTGGGAAGCGAGCAAATGCCGTTTGGCCGCGCCGAGTGCACTCTCCGGCGGTTCGCTCGCAGGCAGGCTTGGAACAGCGTCAAACGCTGTTTCCGAGCTCTCCACAGGCAGAGAAGCTGTTTGCAGCACGGCAAGTGCTTCTCCTAGCCTGGGAAGCGAGCAAACGCCGTTTGGCCGCGCCGAGTGCACTCTCCGGCGGTTCGCTCGCAGGCCGGCCTGGAACAGCGTCAAACGCTGTTTCCCGAGCTCTCCACAGGCAGAGAAGCTGTTTGCAGCACGGCAAGTGCTTCTCCTAGCCTGGGAAGCGAGCAAACGCCGTTTGGCCGCGCCGAGTGCACTCTCCGGCGGTTCGCTTGCAGGCAGGCTTGGAACAGCGTCAAACGCTGTTTCCGAGCTCTCCACAGGCAGAGAAGATGTTTGCAGCACGGCAAGTGCTTCTCCTAGCCTGGGAAGCGAGCAAACGCCGTTTGGCCGCGCCGAGTGCATTCTCCGCCGGTTCGCTTGCAGGCAGGCTTGGAACAGCGTCAAACGCTGTTTCCGAGCTCCCCACAAGCAGAGAAGCTGTTTGCAGCACGGAAAACGCTTCTCCTCGCCTGGGAAGCGAGCAAACGCCGTTTGGCCGCGCCGAGTGCACTCTCCGCCGGTTCGCTTGCAGGCAGGCTTGGAACAGCGTCAAACGCTGTTTCCGAGCTCCCCACAAGCAGAGAAGCTGTTTGCAGCACGGAAAACGCTTCTCCTAGCCTGGGAAGCGAGAAAACGCCGTTTGGCCGCGCCGAGTGCACTCTCCGCCGGTTCGCTTGCAGGCAGGCTTGGAACAGCGTCAAACGCTGTTTCCGAGCTCCCCACAAGCAGAGAAGCTGTTTGCAGAACGGAAAACGCTTCTCCTAGCCTGGGAAGCGAGCAAACGCCGTTTGGCCACGCCGAGTGCACTCTCCGGCGGTTCGCTCGCAGGCAGGCTTGGAACAGCGTCAAACGCTGTTTCCGAGCTCTCCACAGGCAGAGAAGCTGTTTGCAGCACGGCAAGTGCTTCTCCTAGCCTGGGAAGCGAGCAAACGCCGTTTGGCCGCGCCGAGTGCACTCTCCGGCGGTTCGCTCGCAGGCAGGCTTGGAACAGCGTCAAACGCTGTTTCCGAGCTCTCCACAGGCAGAGAAGCTGTTTGCAGCACGGCAAGTGCTTCTCCTAGCCTGGGAAGCGAGCAAACGCCGTTTGGCCGCGCCGAGTGCACTCTCCGGCGGTTCGCTCGCAGGCCGGCCTCGAACAGCGTCAAACGCTGTTTCCGAGCTCTCCACAGGCAGAGAAGCTGTTTGCAGCACGGAAAACGCTTCTCCTAGCCTGGGAAGCGAGAAAACGCCGCGCTTCTCCTAGCCTGGGAAGCGAGAAAACGCCGTTTGGCCGCGTCTAGTGCACTCTCCGCCTGTTCGCTTGCAGGCAGGTTCGGAACAGCGTCAAACGCTGTTTCCGAGCTCCCCACAAGCAGAGAAGCTGTTTGCAGCACGGAAAACGCTTCTCCTAGCCTGGGAAGCGAGAAAACGCCGTTTGGCCGCGTCTAGTGCACTCTCCGCCGGTTCGCTTGCAGGCAGGCTTGGAACAGCGTCAAACGCTGTTTCCGAGCTCCCCACAAGCAGAGAAGCTGTTTGCAGCACGGAAAACGCTTCTCCTAGCCTGGGAAGCGAGAAAACGCCGTTTGGCCGCGTCTAGTGCACTCTCCGCCGGTTCGCTTGCAGGCAGGCTTGGAACAGCGTCAAACGCTGTTTCCGAGCTCCCCACAAGCGGAGAAGCTGTTTGCAGCACGGAAAACGCTTCTCCGTAGCCTGGGGAAGCGAGCAAACGCCCGTTTGGCCGCGTCTAGTGCACTCTCCGCCGGTTCGCTTGCAGGCAGGCTTGGAACAGCGTCAAACGCTGTTTCCGAGCTCCCCACAAGCAGAGAAGCTGTTTGCAGCACGGAAAAACGCTTCTCCCTAGCCTGGGAAGCGAGAAAACGCCGTTTTGCCACGCCGAGTGCACTCTCCGGCGGTTCGCTTGCAGGCAGGCTTGGAACAGCGTCAAACGCTGTTTCCGAGCTCTCCCTACAAGCAGAGAAGTTGTTTGCAGCACGGCAAGTGCTTCTCCTAGCCTGGGAAGCGAGCAAACGCCGTTTGGCCGCGCCGAGTGCACTCTCCGGCGCTTCGCTCGCAGGCCGGCTTGGAACAGCGTCAAACGCTATTTCCGAGCTCTCCACAGGCAGAGAAGCTGTTTGCAGCACGGCAAGTGCTTCTCCTAGCCTGGGAAGCGAGCAAACGCCGTTTGGCCGCGCCGAGTGCACTCTCCGGCGGTTCGCTCGCAGGCAGGCTTGGAACAGCGTCAAACGCTGTTTCCGAGCTCCCCACAAGCAGAGAAGCTGTTTGCAGCACGGAAAACGCTTCTCCTAGCCTGGGAAGCGAGAAAACGCCGTTTGGCCGCGCCGAGTGCACTCTCCGGCGGTTCTCTTGCAGGCAGGCTTGGAACAGCGTCAAACGCTGTTTCCGAGCTCCCCACAAGCAGAGAAGCTGTTTGCAGCACGGAAAACGCTTCACCTAGCCTGGGAAGCGAGAAAACGCCGTTTGGCCGCGCCGAGTGCACTCTCCGGCGGTTCGCTCGCAGGCCGGCTTGGAACAGCGTCAAACGCTGTTTCCGAGCTCTCCACAGGCAGAGAAGCTGTTTGCAGCACGGCAAGTGCTTCTCCTAGCCTGGGAAGCGAGCAAACGCCGTTTGGCCGCGCCGAGTGCACTCTCCGGCGGTTCGCTCGCAGGCAGGCTTGGAACAGCGTCAAACGCTGTTTCCGAGCTCGCCACAGGCAGAGAAGCTGTTTGCAGCACGGCAAGTGCTTCTCCTAGCCTGGGAAGCGAGGAAACGCCGTTTGGCCGCGCCGAGTGCACTCTCCGGCGCGTCGCTCGCAGGCCGGCTTGGAACAGCGTCAAACGCTGTTTCCGAGCTCTCCACAGGCAGAGAAGCTGTTTGCAGCACGGCAAGTGCTTCTCCTAGCCTGGGAAGCGAGCAAACGCCGTTTGGCCGCGCCGAGTGCACTCTCCGGCGCTTCGCTCGCAGGCAGGCTGGGAACAGCGTCAAACGCTGTTTCCGAGCTCTCCACAGGCAGAGAAGCTGTTTGCAGCACGGCAAGTGCTTCTCCTAGCCTGGGAAGCGAGCAAACGCCGTTTGGCCGCGCCGAGTGCACTCTCCGGCGGTTCGCTCGCAGGCAGGCTTGGAACAGCGTCAAACGCTGTTTCCGAGCTCTCCACAGGCAGAGAAGCTGTTTGCAGCACGCTTCTCCTAGCCTGGGAAGCGAGCAAACGCCGTTTGGCCGCGCCGAGTGCATTCTCCGCCGGTTCGCTTGCAGGCAGGCTTGGAACAGCGTCAAACGCTGTTTCCGAGCTCCCCACAAGCAGAGAAGCTGTTTGCAGCACGGAAAACGCTTCTCCTAGCCTGGGAAGCGAGCAAACGCCGTTTGGCCGCGCCGAGTGCACTCTCCGGCGGTTCGCTTGCAGGCAGGCTTGGAACAGCGTCAAACGCTGTTTCCGAGCTCCCCACAAGCAGAGAAGCTGTTTGCAGCACGGAAAACGCTTCTCCTAGCCTGGGAAGCGAGAAAACGCCGTTTGGCCGCGCCGAGTGCACTCTCCGCCGGTTCGCTCGCAGGCAGGCTTGGAACAGCGTCAAACGCTGTTTCCGAGCTCCCCACAAGCAGAGAAGCTGTTTGCAGCACGGAAAACACTTCTCCTAGCCTGGGAAGAGAGAAAACGCCGTTTGGCCGCGCCGAGTGCACTCTCCGGCGGTTCGCTCGCAGGCAGGCTTGGAACAGCGTCAAACGCTGTTTCCGAGCTCTCCACAGGCAGAGAAGCTGTTTGCAACACGGCAAGTGCTTCTCCTAGCCTGGGAAGCGAGCAAACGCCGTTTGGCCGCGCCGAGTGCACTCTCCGGCGGTTCGCTCGCAGGCAGGCTTGGAACAGCGTCAAACGCTGTTTCCGAGCTCTCCACAGGCAGAGAAGCTGTTTGCAGCACGGCAAGTGCTTCTCCTAGCCTGGGAAGCGAGCAAACGCCGTTTGGCCGCGCCGAGTGCATTCTCCGCCGGTTCGCTTGCAGGCAGGCTTGGAACAGCGTCAAACGCTGTTTCCGAGCTCCCCACAAGCAGAGAAGCTGTTTGCAGCACGGAAAACGCTTCTCCTAGCCTGGGAAGCGAGGAAAACGCCGTTTGGCCGCGTCTAGTGCACTCTCCGCCGGTTCGCTTGCAGGCACGCTTGGAACAGCGTCAAACGCTGTTTCCGAGCTCTCCACAGGCAGAGAAGCTGTTTGCAGCACGGCAAGTGCTTCTCCTAGCCTGGGAAGCGTGCAAACGCCGTTTGGCCACGCCGAGTGCACTCTCCGGCGGTTCGCTCGCAGGCAGGCTTGGAACAGCGTCAAACGCTGTTTCCGAGCTCTCCACAGGCAGAGAAGCTGTTTGCAGCACGGCAAGTGCTTCTCCTAGCCTGGGAAGCGAGCAAACGCCGTTTGGCCGCGCCGAGTGCACTCTCCGGCGGTTCGCTCGCAGGCCGGCCTCGAACAGCGTCAAACGCTGTTTCCGAGCTCTCCACAGGCAGAGAAGCTGTTTGCAGCACGGAAAACGCTTCTCCTAGCCTGGGAAGCGAGAAAACGCCGTTTGGGCCGCGTCTAGTGCACTCTCCGCCGGTTCGCTTGCAGGCAGGTTCGGAACAGCGTCAAACGCTGTTTCCGAGCTCCCCACAAGCAGAGAAGCTGTTTGCAGCACGGAAAACGCTTCTCCTAGCCTGGGAAGCGAGAAAACGCCGTTTGGCCGCGTCTAGTGCACTCTCCGCCGGTTCGCTTGCAGGCAGGCTTGGAACAGCGTCAAACGCTGTTTCCGAGCTCCCCACAAGCAGAGAAGCTGTTTGCAGCACGGAAAACGCTTCTCCTAGCCTGGGAAGCGAGAAAACGCCGTTTGGCCGCGTCTAGTGCACTCTCCGCCGGTTCGCTTGCAGGCAGGCTTGGAACAGCGTCAAACGCTGTTTCCGAGCTCCCCACAAGCGGAGAAGCTGTTTGCAGCACGGAAAACGCTTCTCCTAGCCTGGGAAGCGAGCAAACGCCGTTTGGCCGCGTCTAGTGCACTCTCCGCCGGTTCGCTTGCAGGCAGGCTTGGAACAGCGTCAAACGCTGTTTCCGAGCTCCCCACAAGCAGAGAAGCTGTTTGCAGCACGGAAAACGCTTCTCCTAGCCTGGGAAGCGAGGAAAACGCCGTTTTGCCACGCCGAGTGCACTCTCCGGCGGTTCGCTTGCAGGCAGGCTTGGAACAGCGTCAAACGCTGTTTCCGAGCTCCCCACAAGCAGAGAAGTTGTTTGCAGCACGGCAAGTGCTTCTCCTAGCCTGGGAAGCGAGCAAACGCCGTTTGGCCGCGCCGAGTGCACTCTCCGGCGCTTCGCTCGCAGGCCGGCTTGGAACAGCGTCAAACGCTATTTCCGAGCTCTCCACAGGCAGAGAAGCTGTTTGCAGCACGGCAAGTGCTTCTCCTAGCCTGGGAAGCGAGCAAACGCCGTTTGGCCGCGCCGAGTGCACTCTCCGGCGGTTCGCTCGCAGGCAGGCTTGGAACAGCGTCAAACGCTGTTTCCGAGCTCCCCACAAGCAGAGAAGCTGTTTGCAGCACGGAAAACGCTTCTCCTAGCCTGGGAAGCGAGAAAACGCCGTTTGGCCGCGCCGAGTGCACTCTCCGGCGGTTCTCTTGCAGGCAGGCTTGGAACAGCGTCAAACGCTGTTTCCGAGCTCCCCACAAGCAGAGAAGCTGTTTGCAGCACGGAAAACGCTTCACCTAGCCTGGGAAGCGAGAAAACGCCGTTTGGCCGCGCCGAGTGCACTCTCCGGCGGTTCGCTCGCAGGCCGGCTTGGAACAGCGTCAAACGCTGTTTCCGAGCTCTCCACAGGCAGAGAAGCTGTTTGCAGCAGGGCAAGTGCTTCTCCTAGCCTGGGAAGCGAGCAAACGCCGTTTGGCCGCGCCGAGTGCACTCTCCGGCGGTTCGCTCGCAGGCAGGCTTGGAACAGCGTCAAACGCTGTTTCCGAGCTCGCCACAGGCAGAGAAGCTGTTTGCAGCACGGCAAGTGCTTCTCCTAGCCTGGGAAGCGAGGAAACGCCGTTTGGGCCGCGCCGAGTGCACTCTCCGGCGCGTCGCTCGCAGGCCGGCTTGGAACAGCGTCAAACGCTGTTTCCGAGCTCTCCACAGGCAGAGAAGCTGTTTGCAGCACGGCAAGTGCTTCTCCTAGCCTGGGAAGCGAGCAAACGCCGTTTGGCCGCGCCGAGTGCACTCTCCGGCGCTTCGCTCGCAGGCAGGCTGGGAACAGCGTCAAACGCTGTTTCCGAGCTCTCCACAGGCAGAGAAGCTGTTTGCAGCACGGCAAGTGCTTCTCCTAGCCTGGGAAGCGAGCAAACGCCGTTTGGCCGCGCCGAGTGCACTCTCCGGCGGTTCGCTCGCAGGCAGGCTTGGAACAGCGTCAAACGCTGTTTCCGAGCTCTCCACAGGCAGAGAAGCTGTTTGCAGCACGGCAAGTGCTTCTCCTAGCCTGGGAAGCGAGCAAACGCCGTTTGGCCGCGCCGAGTGCATTCTCCGCCGGTTCGCTTGCAGGCAGGCTTGGAACAGCGTCAAACGCTGTTTCCGAGCTCCCCACAAGCAGAGAAGCTGTTTGCAGCACGGAAAACGCTTCTCCTAGCCTGGGAAGCGAGCAAACGCCGTTTGGCCGCGCCGAGTGCACTCTCCGGCGGTTCGCTTGCAGGCAGGCTTGGAACAGCGTCAAACGCTGTTTCCGAGCTCCCCACAAGCAGAGAAGCTGTTTGCAGCACGGAAAACGCTTCTCCTAGCCTGGGAAGCGAGAAAACGCCGTTTGGCCGCGCCGAGTGCACTCTCCGCCGGTTCGCTCGCAGGCAGGCTTGGAACAGCGTCAAACGCTGTTTCCGAGCTCCCCACAAGCAGAGAAGCTGTTTGCAGCACGGAAAACACTTCTCCTAGCCTGGGAAGAGAGAAAACGCCGTTTGGCCGCGCCGAGTGCACTCTCCGGCGGTTCGCTCGCAGGCAGGCTTGGAACAGCGTCAAACGCTGTTTCCGAGCTCTCCACAGGCAGAGAAGCTGTTTGCAACACGGCAAGTGCTTCTCCTAGCCTGGGAAGCGAGCAAACGCCGTTTGGCCGCGCCGAGTGCACTCTCCGGCGGTTCGCTCGCAGGCAGGCTTGGAACAGCGTCAAACGCTGTTTCCGAGCTCTCCACAGGCAGAGAAGCTGTTTGCAGCACGGCAAGTGCTTCTCCTAGCCTGGGAAGCGAGCAAACGCCGTTTGGCCGCGCCGAGTGCATTCTCCGCCGGTTCGCTTGCAGGCAGGCTTGGAACAGCGTCAAACGCTGTTTCCGAGCTCCCCACAAGCAGAGAAGCTGTTTGCAGCACGGAAAACGCTTCTCCTAGCCTGGGAAGCGAGAAAACGCCGTTTGGCCGCGTCTAGTGCACTCTCCGCCGGTTCGCTTGCAGGCACGCTTGGAACAGCGTCAAACGCTGTTTCCGAGCTCTCCACAGGCAGAGAAGCTGTTTGCAGCACGGCAAGTGCTTCTCCTAGCCTGGGAAGCGTGCAAACGCCGTTTGGCCACGCCGAGTGCACTCTCCGGCGGTTCGCTCCAGGCAGGCTTGGAACAGCGTCAAACGCTGTTTCCGAGCTCTCCACAGGCAGAGAAGCTGTTTGCAGCACGGCAAGTGCTTCTCCTAGCCTGGGAAGCGAGCAAACGCCGTTTGGCCGCGCCGAGTGCACTCTCCGGCGGTTCGCTCGCAGGCCGGCCTCGAACAGCGTCAAACGCTGTTTCCGAGCTCTCCACAGGCAGAGAAGCTGTTTTGCAGCACGGAAAACGCTTCTCCTAGCCTGGGAAGCGAGAAAACGCCGTTTGGCCGCGTCTAGTGCACTCTCCGCCGGTTCGCTTGCAGGCAGGTTCGGAACAGCGTCAAACGCTGTTTCCGAGCTCCCCACAAGCAGAGAAGCTGTTTGCAGCACGGAAAACGCTTCTCCTAGCCTGGGAAGCGAGAAAACGCCGTTTGGCCGCGTCTAGTGCACTCTCCGCCGGTTCGCTTGCAGGCAGGCTTGGAACAGCGTCAAACGCTGTTTCCGAGCTCCCCACAAGCAGAGAAGCTGTTTGCAGCACGGAAAACGCTTCTCCTAGCCTGGGAAGCGAGAAAACGCCGTTTGGCCGCGTCTAGTGCACTCTCCGCCGGTTCGCTTGCAGGCAGGCTTGGAACAGCGTCAAACGCTGTTTCCGAGCTCCCCACAAGCGGAGAAGCTGTTTGCAGCACGGAAAACGCTTCTCCTAGCCTGGGAAGCGAGAAAACGCCGTTTGGCCGCGTCTAGTGCACTCTCCGCCGGTTCGCTTGCAGGCAGGCTTGGAACAGCGTCAAACGCTGTTTCCGAGCTCCCCACAAGTAGAGAAGCTGTTTGCAGCACGGAAAACGCTTCTCCTAGCCTGGGAAGCGAGAAAACGCCGTTTGGCCGCGTCTAGTGCACTCTCCGCCGGTTCGCTTGCAGGCAGGCTTGGAACAGCGTCAAACGCTGTTTCCGAGCTCCCCAAAGCAGAGAAGCTGTTTGCAGCACGGAAAACGCTTCTCCTAGCCTGGGAAGCGAGCAAACGCCCTTTGGCCGCGTCTAGTGCACTCTCCGCCGGTTCGCTTGCAGGCAGGCTTGGAAC
>NW_027095099.1:0-35169 GCF_029207755.1 Chamaea fasciata | reverse complement strand
TGGGATTTTGGGGGGAATTTTGAGAAATTTTGGGGGGAATTTTGGGGAATTTTGGGGGGAATTGTGGGATTTTGGGGGAATTGTGGGATTTTGGGGGGAATTTTGGGGAATTTTGGGGGAATTTTGGGGGATTTGGGGGAATTTTGGGGGAATTTTGGGGGATTTTGGGGGATTTTGGGGGGAATTTTGAGAAATTTTGGGGGGAATTTTGGGGAATTTTGGGGGGAATTGTGGGATTTTGGGGGAATTGTGGGATTTTGGGGGGAATTTTGGGGAATTTTGGGGGAATTTTGGGGGATTTTGGGGGAATTTTGGGATTTTGGGGGGAATTGTGGGATTGGGGGGAATTTTGGGGGGAATTTTGGGGAATTTTGGGGGATTTTGGGGAGATTTTGGGGAATTTTGGGATTTTCGGGGGAATTGTGGGATTTTGGGGGAATTGGGGGATTTTGGGGGGAATTTTGGGGGATTTTGGGGGAATTTTGGGGAATTGTGGGATTTGGGGGGAATTTGGGGGAATTTGGGGGGAATTTTGGGGGATTGTGGGATTTGGGGGGGAATTTGGGGAAATTTTGGGGGAATTTTGGGGGGAATTGTGGGATTTGGGGGGGAATTGTGGGGAATTTTGGGGGGATTTTGGGGAATTTTGGGGGGAATTGTGGGATTTCGGGGAGAATTTTGGGGAATTTTGGGGAATTTTGGGGGATTTTGGGGAATTGTGGGATTTGGGGGGGCATTGTGGGGAATTTTGGGGGAATTTTGGGGAATTTTGGGATTTTGGGGGGAATTTGGGGGAATTTTGGGGAATTTTGGGGGGATTTTGGGAAATTTTGGGGGGAATTTTCGGGGATTTTGGGGAAATTTTGAGATTTTGGGGGGAATTTTGGAGAATTTTGGGGAATTTTGGGCGGAATTGTGGGATTTTGGGGGGGGAATTTGGGAGGGATTTTGTGGGATTTGGGGGGAATTTGAGGAGGTTTTTACGGGATTTTGGGGGAGATTTCGGGGATTTGGGGGGATTTGGGGCGGTTTTTATGGGATTTTCCGGGGTTTTTACGGGATTTTTGGCGGAATTTGGGAGGTTTTATGGGATTTGGGGGAATTTTGGGGGTTTTGGCGGATTTTATGGGATTTGGGGAGTTTTGGGGAGGTTTTTAAGGGATTTTAGGGGAGATTTTGGGGATTTGGGGTGGTTTTTACGGGATTTTTCGGGGTTTTTACGGGATTTGGGGGAAATATGGGAGGTTTTATGGGGTTTGGGGGGATTTGGGGGGGGATTGATGGGATTTTTTATGGGATTTTTGGGGATTTGGGGGGAATTTGGGAGGTTTTTACGGGATTTTAGGGGAGATTTTGGGGAGGGGTTTGGGGGATTTGGGGGATTTTGGGAGGATTTTGTGGGATTTGGGGGGGATTTTATGGGATTTTATGGGATTTTATGGGATTTTTTGGGGATTTTGGGGGGATTTTTGGGAATTTTGGGGGATTTTTTGGATTTTATGGGATTTGGGGGGATTTACGGGATTTGGGGGATTTTGGGAGGTTTGGGGGGAATTTGGGGAGAGGTTTATGAGATTTTTGGGGAATTTGGGAGGATTTCGGGGGTTTTAGGGCATTCTGGGGGGATTTGGGGATTTTTATGGGGTTTTAATAGGATTTAATGGGAATTTTGGGGGGATTTTCTGCCTTTTTCACGGGGATTTTTTTGTGGGGGAATTTTGGGATTATTTGGAAATTTTTTTGGGGAATTTTGGGCTCCCAGGCTGTTCTGGAGGCGGAGCTGGGCCCGGGCTGGCGGCAGCAGCTGCGGGAATTTGGGGGATTCCGTGGTTTTAATGGGGATTTAATGGGATTTTAATCGGATTTTAATCGGATTTTTATTGGGGTTTTTATTGGGATTTTAATGGGATTTTAATGGGATTTAATGGGATTTTAATGGGATTTTAAGGGGATTTTAATGGGATTTTTATTGGGATTTTAATGGGATTTTTATTAGAATTTTAATAGGATTTTTATTAGGATTTTCATCGGATATAATGGGATTTTAATGGGATTTTTATTGGGATTTTTATGAGGATTTTAATGGGATTTTAATGGGATTTTTATTGGATTTTTATTGGGATTTTAATTGGGATTTTTATTGGGATTTTTATTGGGATTTTTATTGAGATTTAATGGGATTTTATTGGGATTTTTATTGGGATTTTAATGGAATTTTAATGGGATTTTTCTGGGATTTTTTGGGATTTATTGGGATTTAATGGGATTTTTATTGGGATTTTAATGGGATTTTTAATGGGATTTTTCTGGGATTTTTTGGGATTTATTGGGATTTAATGGGATTTTTATTGGACTTTTAATGGATTTTTAATGGGATTTTTATTGGGATTTTAATGGAATTTTAATGGAATTTTAATGGAATTTAATGGAATTTTTATTGGAATTTTAATGGGAATTTATGGGATGTTTTTGCTATTCTATGACATTTTATGGGATTTTCACGGGGATTTTTTGGGGGAATTCTTGGATTTTTCCGGGAATCCGGTGTCCCCAGGCGGTTCTGGACGCGGAGCTGGGCGCGGGCTGGCGGGAGCAGCTGCAGGAATTCGGGGAGGCGCCGGTGGCGGCGGCGTCCCTGGGGCAGGTGCATCGGGGGGCGGCTGCGCTGCGGCACCGACGTCGCCATCAAGGTCCAGGTGGGGGGAGAACCTGGAGTTTGGGGGATTTGGGGGGGATTTGGGGGGATTTTGGGGAATTCGGGGAGATTTTGGGGGAATTTTGGGGGGGATTTGGGGAATTTGGGGGGATTTTAGAGGATTTTTGGGGAATTTTTGGGGATTTGGGGGGATTTTTTTGGAATTTTGGGGGGATTTGGGGAATTTGGGGGGATTTTAGAGGATTTTTAGGGGATTTTGGGGATTTGGGGGATTTTTTCGGAATTTGGGGGGATTTTGGGGGATTTTTGGGAATTTTGGGGGATTTGGGGGATTTTTGGGGATTTTGGGGGGGATTTGGGGAATTGGGGGGGATTTTAGAGGATTTTTGGGGGATTTTGGGGGATTTTTTGGGATTTGGGGGGATTTCGGGGGATTTTGGGGGAATTTTTGGGGATTTTGGGGGGGATTTGGGGAGTTTGGGGGGATTTTAGAGGATTTTTGGGGATTTTGGGGGATCTGGGGGGATTTTTTGGGAATTTTGGGGGATTTGGGGGGGATTTGGGGTATTTGGGGGGATTTTAGAGGATTTTTTTGGGAATTTTGGGGGGATTTTTTGGGAATTTTTGGGGGATTTTTGGGGGGAATTTGGGGGGGATTTTGGGGGAATTTTTTTGGGATGTTCGAGGATTATTGGGGATTTTGGGGGAATTTGGGGGGATTTGGGGGGAATTTTTGGGGGGATTTAGGGGATTTCAGGGGTATTTTTCGGGATTTTGGGGGAATTTTTGGGGGGAATTTTAGAGGATTTTTGGGGGGATTTTTTGGGAAACTTGGAGGGATTTGGGGGAATTTCGAGGAATTTCCGGGAATTTGGGGGATTTTGGGGAATTTTTTGGGATTTGGGGGGAATTTCTGGGGGATTGGGGGGAATTTTGGGGGAATTTTTAGAAATTTGGGGGGATTTTGGGGAGAATTTCTGGGGAATTTCGGGAATTTGGGGGGATTTTGGGGAGGGATTTTGGGGATTTTTTTGGGGAATTCTTTTGGAATTTGGGGGGGATTTGGGGGATTTGGGGGATTTGGCGATCTGGGCTGGAACTTGAGGGTCAGCGAGGGGGAATTCGGGACACAGGGGTGGAAACTCGGGGATTTGGGCGGAACTTGGAATCTTGGGTTGGGATTTGGGGAATTGAGGTTGGAAATTTGGGAATTTGGGCCCGAATTGGTGAATTTGGTGATTTTTGGCCCCCCCTGCAGTACCCGGGCGTCGCCCGCAGCATCAGCAGCGACATTGAGAATCTCCTGATGGTGCTGAGCCTCAGCCCCGGCCTGCCCAAAGGTGCCGAATCCGCCCAAAATCGCCCCCAAATCGCCCCCCAAATCAGCCCCAAAATCACCCGCAAATCAGCCCAAAATCAGCTGAAAATCAGCCCAAAATCAGTGCAAAATCACCCCAAAATCAGCCCAAAAATCAGGCACAATTCAGCCCAAAATCAGCCCCAAATCGCCCCCCAAATCAGCCCAAAATCAGCCCAAAATCAGCCCGAAATCAGCCCAAAAATCAGCCCAAAATCACCTGAAAATCAGCCCAAAATCAGCCCAAAAATCAGCCCAAAATCACCTGAAAATCAGCCCAAAATCAGCCCAAAAATCAGCCCAAAATCACCTGAAAATCAGCCCAAAATCAGCCCAAAAATCAGCCCAAAATCACCTGAAAATCAGCCCAAAATCAGCCCAAAAAATCAGCCCAAAATCACCTGAAAATCACCCCAAAATCAGCGCAAAATCAGCCCAAAAACCAGCCCAAAATCAGCCCAAAATCAGCCCAAAATCGGCCCAAAAATCAGCCCAAAAATCAGCCCCAAAATCACTCGCAAATCAGCCCAAAATCAGCCCAAAAATCAGGCACAATTCAGCCCAAAATCAGCCCCAAATCGCCCCCAAATCAGCCCCAAAATCGACCCCAAATCAGCCCCAAAATCACCCGCAAATCAGCCCAAAATCAGCCCAAAAATCAGCCCCAAATCAGCCCCAAATCGCCCCCAAATCAGCCCAAAAATCAGCCCAAAATCAGCCCAAAAATCAGCCCAAAATCAGCTGAAAATCAGGCACAATTCAGCCCAAAATCAGCCCCAAATCGCCCCCAAATCAGCCCAAAATCAGCCCGAAATCAGCCCGAAATCAGCCCAAAAATCAGCCCAAAATCAGCCCCAAAATCAGCCCCAAAATCGACCCAAAAATCAGCCCAAAGTCAGCCCCAAAATCACCTGAAAATCAGCCCAAAATCAGCCAAAAATCAGCCAAAAATCCTCCAAAATCACCCCCAAATCAGCCCAAAATAAACTCAAAATCAGCCCAAAATCCCCCAAAATCAGCCAAAAAAATCAGCGCAAAATCAGCCCCAGATCAACCAAAATAACCTGAAAATCGCCCCAAATCAGCCCAAATCACCCCAAGTTCCCTCTTTCTCCCCAAATTTCCCATTTTTCCCCAAAATTCCCTATTTCCCCCCAAAATTCCCAATTTTTCCCCAAATCCCCCGTTTTTCCCCCCAAATCCCATTTTCCCCCCCAAATTCCCGATTTTCCCCAAAATCCCGTTTTTTCACCCCATTCCCCATTTCTTTCCCTCCCCAAACCCCAATTTTCCCCCAAATTCTCCATTTTTTCCCCAAAATTCCCCATTTCCCCCCAAAATTCCCCATTTTCCCCCAAATCCCATTTTCCCCAAAATTCGCATTTTCCCCCTCTAAATTCCATTTTTCCCAATTCCCAATTTTCCCCCAAATCCCATTTTTTCACCTCATTTCCCATTTCTTTCCTTCCCAAAATCCCCATTTTTTTCCCCAAATCCCATTTCCCAAAATTCCCTATTTCCCCCCCAAAATTCCCCATTTTCCCCCAAAATTCCCATTTCCCCCCAAAATTCCCCATTTTCCCCCCAAATTCCCTATTTTCCCCCAAACTCCATTTTTTTCCCTCCCAAAAATCCCAATTCCCCCCAAATCCCCATTTTTTCCCCCAACCTCCCATTTCCTCCCCAAAATTCCCCATTTTCCCCCAAATCCCATTTCTCCCAAAATTCGCATTTTCCCCCTCTAAATTCCATTTTTCCCAAATTCCCATTTTTTCCCCCAAATCCCGTTTTTTCACCCCATTCCCCATTTCTTTCCCTCCCCAACCCCCAAATTTCCCCCCAAATCCCCCAATTTTTCCCCCAAAACCCCCAAATTTTCCCCCAAAACCTCCGATTTTTCCTCCCCAACTCCCCCCCAAATTCCCGGTTTTTTTCCCCCCAAATTCCCGTTTTTGGTTTTTTCCCAAAATCCCCGTTTCTCACCCCAAATCCTCAGGGCTGTTTGCGGCGCAGTCCCTGCGGGCGCTGCAGCGCGAGCTCGAGCTCGAGTGCGACTATCGCAGGGAGGCCCGGAGCACCCAGAAATTCCGGTCGGTTCCCGAAAATCCCCCCAAAATTCCCAACATTCCGGCAAATTTGGGGGGTTTGGGGGTTTTTTAGGATTTTGGGGGATTTTGGGGCGATTTTGGGGGATTTTGGGGCGGTTTTAGGGGGTTTTAGAGCGGTTTTGGGACATTTTTAGGAGCGGTTTTCCAGGGATTTTGGAGGTTTTTAAATTTTGGGGGATTTTTGGGAATCACAAAAACTCACAAAAATCCCACTTTAATGGGATTTTTGTCGGATTTTGATCGTTTTAAATGGGATTTTTTCGGAATTTTGGGGGAATTCGGGGTGGAATTTTTTAGGATTTGTGATTTAGGATATTTTGGGGATGGTTTTTCCGGGATTTTTATCGGATTTTGGCCATTTCTACCCGGATTTTTGGGAGGGTTTTGATGGTTTTGGGTGGAATTTTTTGGGATTCGTGATTTAGGATATTTCGGGGATGGTTTTTCCGGGATTTTCGTGGGATTTGGGTCGTTTTTAATGAGATTTTGGCCGTTTTCAACGGGATTTTTATCGGATTTTGGCCGTTTCTACCCGGATTTTTTCGGGGTTTTTTGGTGGGAATTTTTGGGATTTATTATTTTTTGGGATTTTCCCAGGTCCCTGCTGAGCTCGGACCCGTTTTTCCGCGTGCCGGGGGGTGGTGCCGGCGCTGAGCGCGCGCCGCGTGCTGTGCACCGAGTGGGGGCGGGGCGAGCCCCTGGAGCGCTGCCGGCACCTGAGCCAGGAGAGGCGCGACCAGGTGAGCGGGGACCCGAAATTTGGGGGATTTGGGGGGGGGGGAATCCCAAAATTTGGGGGATTTTTGGGAGGTGGGACCCGAAATTTGGGGGTTCGGGGGGGGAAAATCCCAAAATTTGGGGGGTTTGGGGGGGGGAAAATCCCAAAATTTGGGGGTTCGGGGGGTGGGACCCGAAATTTGGGGGGTTTTGGGAGGTGGGACCCCAAAATTTGGGGGGTTCGGAGGGTGGGACCCGAAATTTGGGGGTTTGGGGGGGGAAAATCCCAAAATTTGGGGGGTTTGGGAGGTGGGACCCCAAAATTTGGGCGGTTCGGGGGGGGGGGGACCCCAAAATTTGGGGGGTTTTGGGAGGTGGGACCCAAAATTTGGGGGGTTCGGGGGGTGAAAATCCCAAAATTTGGGGGATTTTGGGAGGTGGGACCCGAAATTTGGGGGATTCGTGGGGGGGACCCCAAAATTTGGGGGGTTTTGGGAGGTGGGACCCCGAAATTTGGGGGGTTTGGGGGGTGGGACCCGAAATTTGGGGGTTCGGGGGGGGAATCCCAAAATTTGGGGGGTTTGGGGGGTGGGACCCCGAAATTTGGGGGGTTTGGGGGGGGAAAATCCCAAAATTTGGGGGTTTTGGGAGGTGGGACCCTGAAATTTGGGGGGTTTGGGGGGGGGAAAATCCCAAAATTTGGGGGGTTTGGGGGGGGAAAATCCCAAAATTTGGGGGTTCGGGGGGTGGGACCCGAAATTTGGGGGGTTTTGGGAGGTGGGACCCGAAATTTGGGGGGTTCGGGGGGTGAAAATCCCAAATTTGGGGGATTTTGGGAGGTGGGACCCGAAATTTGGGGGGTTCGGGGGGGGGACCCCAAAATTTGGGGGGTTTTGGGAGGTGGGACCCCAAAATTTGGGGGATTCGGGGGGGGGGACCCCAAAATTTGGGGGATTTTGGGAGGTGGGACCCCAAAATTTGGGGGTTCGGGGGGGGAAAATCCCAAAATTTGGGGGGTTCGGGGGGTGGGACCCGAAATTTGGGGGTTCGGGGGGAATCCCAAAAATTTGGGGGGTTTTGGGAGGTGGGGCCCGAAATTTGGGGGTTTGGGGGGGGAAAATCCCAAAATTTGGGGGGTTTTGGGAGGTGGGACCCAAAATTTGGGGGGTTTTGGGAGGTGGGACCCGAAATTTGGGGGGTTCGGGGGGGGGAAATCCCAAAATTTGGGGGATTTTTGGAGGTGGGACCCGAAATTTGGGGGATTTTTGGGAGGTGGGACCCGAAATTTGGGGGTTCGGGGGGGGGAATCCCAAAATTTGGGGGGTTTTGGGAGGTGGGACCCAAAATTTGGGGGGGCTTGGGGGGGGGAAAATCCCAAAATTTGGGGGGGTTCGGGGGGGTGGGACCCGAAATTTGGGGGTTCGGGGGGGGGAAATCCCAAAATTTGGGGGGTTTTGGGAGGTGGGGCCCAAAATTTGGGGGATTTTTTGGGAGGTGGGACCCAAAATTTGGGGGGTTTTGGGAGGTGGGACCCGAAATTTGGGGGTTCGGGGGGGGAAAATCCCAAAATTTGGGGGGTTTTGGGAGGTGGGACCCGAAACCTGGGGGATTTGGGGGGTGGGGCCCAAAATTTGGGGGTTTCGGGGGAGTTTTGGGGGAAAATTTGGGGGATTTTTGGGAATTTGGGGGATTTTGGGGGGATTCATTTTTTAATTTGGGGGAATTTTGGGGAAAATTTGGGGAATCTTTGGGAATTTGGGGGAATATGGGTGGGTTTGGGGGGTCTTTGGGGGGATTTTGGGGGGATTTGGGGAGGTTTGGGGAATTTTCGGGGGGTTTTGGGGGTGAAATCCCAAAAATTTGGGGGATTTTTGGAGGTGGGACCCAAAATTCGGAGGGATTTGGGGGATTTTTGGGGGGAATTTTGGGGAATTTCGGGGAAAATTTGGGGAGTTTTGGGGAAAATTTGGGGAATTTGGGGGGATATGGGTGGATTTTGGGGATTTTGGGGGTTTGGGGGGAATTTTGGGAGATTTTGGGGAGGTTATGGGGGGATTTTGGGGTGAGACCCCGAAATTTGGGGGGATTTGGGGGATTTTGGGGTCCTTGACAGGCGGGATCCCAAAATTTTGGGGATTTTGGGGAAGTTTGGGCAGATTTGGGGGAGATTTACCCCCAAATTCCGGGGATTTTGGGATTTCAAAGGGGCTTCGTTGATTTATTTTTTTTTCTTTTAAATTTTCGGGATTTTCTTTTGTTTTTTTTTTTCTTTTCTCATTTTCGGGTGGATTTTTTTGCGGATTTTTGAGGATTTTTTTGGGGGGGGAATTTTGAGACCCGGGAAAATTTTGGGAATGTTCCCAACCCCCCCCCCAAATTTTCCCGGGTTTAACCCTTTCCCGCCCAGATCTGCTCGCAGCTGCTCCGCCTTTGCCTCCTGGAGCTTTTCCAGTTCCGCTTCATGCAGAGCGACCCCAACTGGGCCAATTTCCTCTACGAGCCTCAGAGCCACACGGTCGGCGCCAAAAACAGCCCAAAAACCCGGATTTTGGGAAATTTGGGGGAAATTTGGGGGATTTTGGAGCATTTTGAATGGATTTGGGGGGATTTTAAGTGATTTTTGGGGGATTTTAAGGGGATTTAAAGTGAATTTTGGGTGGATTTTAAGGGGATTTTAAGGGGGTTTTAAATGGGGTTTTAAAGGGGTTTTAAGGGGATTTAAAGGGAATTTTAAATGGGATTTTAAGTGATTTTTTGGGATTTAAAGTGAATTTTGGGTGAATTTTAAGGGGATTTTAAAGGAGATTTTAAAGGGGTTTTAAGTGGATTTAAAGGGAATTTTAAATGGGATTTTAAGGGGATTTTAAAGGGGTTTTAAGTGGATTTAAAGGGAATCTTTAAGTGGATTTTAAGGGGGTTTTAAAGGGATTTTAAGTGGATTCAAAGTGGATTTAGAGGGAATTTTAAAGGGGATTTTAAGGGGATTTTAAAGGGGTTTTAAGTGGATTTAAAGGGAATTTTAAAGTGGATTTTAAGGAGATTTTTAAGGGGATTTAAAGGGAAATTTAAGTGGAATTTTAGGTGAGATTTAAAGGGGATTTTAAGGGGATTTTAGGTGGATTTTAGGGAGATTTAAAGTGGATTTTTAAGGGAGTTTTAATGGATTTTTTGGGGGATTTTGGGGGATTTGGGAGGATTTTGGGGTCTCTGCCCCAACCCCAGCTGGGCCAATTCACTCTACGAGCCTCGGAGCCAAAAACAGCCCGAAAAACCCGAATTTTGGGGAGTTCGGGGGATGTTGGAGGAGTTTGGGGGAAATTTGGGGGATTTTGGGGCATTTTGAATGGATTTGGGGGATTTTAAGTGATTTTTGGGGGATTTTAAGGGGATTTAAAGTGAATTTTGAGTGGATTTTAAGGGGATTTTAAGGGGATTTTAAATGGGATTTTAAGGGGGTTTTAAATGGGATTTTAAGGCGGTTTTAAATGGGATTTTAAAGGGGTTTTAAGCGGATTCAAAGTGGATTTTAAGGGAATTTTAAAGGGATTTTAAGTGATTTTTTGGGATTTAAAGTGAATTTTGGGTGGATTTTAAGGGGATTTTAAGGGGGTTTTAAATGGGGTTTTAAAGGGGTTTTAAGTCGATTTTAAGGGAATTTTAAGTGGGATTTTAAGGGGGTTTTAAGGGGTCAGAGCCAAAAATAGCCCAAAAAATCTGAATTTTGGGGAGTTTGGGGAATGTTGGTGAAGTTTTGGGGGGGATTTGGGGAGTTTGGGGGAATTTGGGGAGATTTTGGGGGGATTTGGGGGATTTTGAGAAGATTTGGGGGATTTCATGGTGGGTTTTGGGGGTATCTGGGAATTTTGGGAGATTTGGGGGATTTTTGGGGGGATTTTTTGGGATTTAGGGCGGAATTTTTGTGGGTTTTTTTTTATTTTTGTGGGATTTTTTGAGGGGTTTTTGAGGGATTTGGGGCAGATTGTTGGGGGGATTTTTGGGGGGGATTTTTGGGGGGATTTTTTGGGATTTGGGGCGGAATTTTTGTGGGGTTTTTTTGGATTTTTGTGGGATTTTTTGAGGGGTTTTTGAGGGATTTGGGGCAGATTTTTGGGGGGATTTTCGGGGATTTTTTAAATTATTTTCGGGGGATTTTGTGAGATTTGGGGCAGATTTTGGGGGGATTTTTATGAGGTTTTTTGGGGGATTTTGGGGGATTTTTTTTGGGATTTGGGGCAGATTTTTATGAGGTTTTTTTTTGGGATTTTTGGGGGGATTTGGGGCGGATTTTGGGGGGTTTTGGGGGATTTTTGGGGGGTTTCCTCCATCCTCAGCCCCGAATTTGGAGGTTTTTGGGTCTCCCCAGGTGACGCTGTTGGATTTCGGGGCGTGCCGAGAGTTTGAGCGGGAATTCACCGACCACTACATCGAGGTGGGGAAATGGGGGAAAAACGGGGGGAAAACGGGAAAAAATGGGGAAAAATGGGGAAAAATGGGAAAAAATTGGGGAAAAATGGGAAAAAATTGGGGAAAAATGGGGGAAAATGGGAGGAAAATGGGGGAAAATGGGGAAAAGAGGAGAAAAATGGGAAAAATTGGGAAAAAATGGGAAAAAACGGGAAAAAATTGGGGGGAAATGGGGAAAAATGGGGAAGTGGGAGAAAATTGGGGAAAAATGGGGGAAAACGGGAAAAAATGGGGGGAAATGGGGGAAAATGGGAAAAAGAGGAGAAAAATGGGAAAAAATTGGGGAAAAATGGGGAAAAATGGGGAAAAAATGGAAAAATGGGGAAAAATGGGAAAAAATTGGGGAAAATTGGGAAAATGGGGGAAATGGGGAAAATGGTGAAAGATGGGATAAAATTGGGAAAAAATGGGGAAAATTGGAGAAAACGGGAAAAATAGGAAAATAATGGGGAAATGGGGAGGAAAAGGGGGAAAAAAAGGGAAAAAAATGGGAAAAAAGGGGAAAAGTGGAGAAAATTGGGAAAAAATGGGGGAAAATTGGGGAAAAGAGGAGGGAAATGGGATAGAATGGAAAAATGGGGACAAAACGGGGGGAAATGGGGAAAAATTGGGAAAAACTGGAAAAATGGGGGGAAATGGGAAAAAAAAATGAGGGAAAAAAGGGAAAATGAGAAAAATGGGGGAAATAGGAAAAATGGGGAAAAAATGGGGAAAAATGGGGAAAAATGGGGAAAAATGGGGAAAAATGAGGGAAAAATTGGAGGGAAATGGGAAAATGGGGAGAAAACAGGGATTTTGTGGGATTTTTTTTAAAAATTTGTGGAATTTTGAGGGATTTTGTTGGATTTTGGGGGATTTTTGGGGGTGGTTTTGTGGAAATTTTGAGAGGGTTTGAGGAAAGTTTAATTTTGCGGGATTTTTATTCTTGGGGATTTCCTGAACATTTTGCGGGAATTTTGACGGGGAAAAAAAATCAGAAAAAAAAACCCCGGGATTTATGTGCAAAAAAAAAAAAAGTTAAATTTGGGTGAAAAAGGTGAAATTTGGGGAGAAAATTGTGGATTTGGGGGGTTCCAGGTGATCCGGGCCGCCGCCGACAAGGACGAGGAGAAAATCCTGAGGAAATCCCGGGACCTGAAATTCCTGACGGGCTTCGAGTCCA
Organism: Chamaea fasciata; assembly: GCF_029207755.1. Classification (NCBI taxonomy): domain Eukaryota; kingdom Metazoa; phylum Chordata; class Aves; order Passeriformes; family Sylviidae; genus Chamaea; species Chamaea fasciata. The sequence goes on along the minus strand of NW_027095099.1, from coordinate 22,705 downwards.
AGGTGAGAATCGGGGCAAAAAAAAACCAGTTTTGGGGCTTTTTTATTCCCCATTTTGGGGGGTTTTCCCCAAATTTTGGAGGTTTTTCCCCAATTTCCTTCCCTCACCCAAATTTTCGGGTTTTTTCCCCAAATTTCCTTCCCTCACCCAAATTTTGGGGGTTTTTTTCCCCCAATTTTGGGGGTTTTCTCCCTAAATTTCCTTCCTTCACCCCCCAAATTCTGGGGTTTTTTCCTCAAATTTTGGGGTTTTTTCCCCCCAAATCTTGGAATTTTTTTTCCCCATATTTTGGATTTTTTTTCCCCAAAATAATGGATTTTTTTCCCCAAAATTTTGGGTTTTCTCCCCAAATTTCCTTCCCTCACCCCAGATTTTGGCCTTTTCCCCCCAAATTTTGGGGTATTTTCCCCCAAATTTTGGGTTTTCTCCCTAAATTTCCTTCCTTCACCCCCAAATTTTGGGTTTTTTTCCTCAAATTTTGGGTTTTTTTCCCCCAAATCTTGGAATTTTTTTTCCCTCAAATTTTGGAATTTTTTCCCCCAAAATTTTGGGGTTTTCTCCCCAAATTTCCTTCCTTCACCCCCAAATTTTTGGGTTTTTTTTCCCAAAAGATTTTGGATTTTTTTCCCCAAAAGTTTTGGATTTTTTTTCCCCAAAATTTTGGGGTTTTCCCCCAAATTTCCTTCCCTCACCCCAAATTTTGGGGTTTTTTTTCCCCCAGATTTTGGAATCTTTCCTTCCCCAAAATTTTGGATTTCTCCACCAAATTTTGGGGTTTTTTCTTCCCAAATTTCCTTCCCTCACCCCAAATTTTGGAATTTTTTTCCCCAAACTTTTGGGGTTTTTTTCCTCAAATTTGGGGTTTTTTTCCCCCAAATCTTGGAAAGCTTTTTGCCCCAAATTTTGGGGTTTTTTTCCCCCAAATTTTGGGTTTTTCCCCCCAAATTTCCTTCCTCACCCCAAATTTTGGGTTTTTCCCCCCAAATTTCCTTCCCTCACCCCAAATTTTGGGGTTTTTTTTTCCCCCCAGATTTTGGAATTTTTCCTTCCCCAAAATTTTGGATTTCTCCACCAAATTTTCGGGTTTCTTTCCCCCCCAAATTTCCTTCCCTCACCCCAAATTTTGGAATTTTTTTCCCCAAACTTTTGGGGTTTTCTCCCCGAATTTCCATCCCTCATCCAAATTTTGCGGTATTCTCCCCCAAATTTTGGATTCTTTTCCTCAAATTTTGGAATTTTTTTTCCCCAAATTTTGGGGTTTTTTTCCTCAAATTTGGGGGTTTTCCCCCCAAATCTTGGAAAGTTTTTTGCCCCAAGTTTTGGGGTTTTTTTCACCCAAATTTTGGGTTTTTCCCCCCAAATTTCCTTCCCTCACCCCAAATTTTGGGTTTTCCCTCCAAATTTCCTTCCCTCACCCCAAATTTTGGTTTTTTTTTCCCCCCCAGATTTTGGAATTTTTCCTTCCCCAAAATTTTGGATTTCTCCCCCAAATTTTCGGGTTTCTTTCCCCCCCCAAATTTCCTTCCCTCACCCCCAAATTTTGGGTTTTTCCCCCCAAATTTCCTTCCCTCACCCCAAATTTTGGGTTTTCCCCCCAAATTTCCTTCCCTCACCCCAAAATTTCGGGGCCTTTTCCCCCCCACCCCCATGTTTCCCCCCCCCCCCCCACCTCCCGACCCCAAAATCCCCTTTTTTTTCACCCCAAAAAAATCTCTCCCTCTTTTTTTTTTTTCCAGGCCATGGAATCCCTGCACGTCCGGGCCGTGCTGCTGCTGGGGGAACCTTTCTGGGGCCCCCAACCCTTCGATTTCGGGGTTCAGGGCACGGCCCGGGGGGTCGGGGGGCTCCTGCCCCAGATGTTGGGGGGTCGCCTGGGCCCCCCCCCCCGAGGCCAGCTACGCCCTGCACCGAAAACTCGGGGGGCTCTTCCTGGCCTGCGCCCACCTCGGGGGCCGCGTGGGCTGCAGGGAGATCTTCCAGAGGGTCTACGAGGAGTACTGGGGGGCAGCCCCAAAAACCCCCGCGGGGGAGAAAAAACAAAAGCCGGGGGAGGAACGCCGAAATCCCGAGGGGGAAAACGCAAAATCCCGAGGGAAAAACCTAAAATCCGGGGGAGAAACCCTGAAATCCCGGGGAAAAACACAAAATCCCGAGGAAAAAACCCAAAATCCGGGGGAGAAACCCTGAAATCCCGAGGGAAAAACCCAAAATCCCGAGGAAAAAAAACAAAATCCCGAGGAAAAAAAAAATCCCGAGGGAAAACCCTGAAATCCTGGGGAAAAAAACAAAATCCCGAGGAAAAAACCCAAAATCCAGAGGGAAAACCCTGAAATCCCGAGGGAAAAACCCAAAATCCCGAAGGAAAAAAAAATCCCGAGGGAAAACCCTGAAATCCCGGGGAAAAACACAAAATCCTGAGGAAAAAACCCAAAATCCAGAGGGAAAACCCTGAAATCCTGGGGAAAAACCCAAAATCCCGAGGGAAAAACCCAAAATCCCGAGGAAAAAAAAAATCCCGAGGGAAAACCCTGAAATCCTGGGGAAAAACACAAAATCCCGAGGAAAAAACCCAAAATCCAGAGGGAAAACCCTGAAATCCGGAGGGAAAAACCCAAAATCCAGAGGGAAAACCCTGAAATCCCGGGGAAAAACACAAAATCCCGAGGAAAAAAAAAACAAAATCCCGAGGGAAAACCCTGAAATCCCGGGGAAAAACCCAAAATCCCGAGGAAAAAAAAATCCCGAGGGAAAACCCTGAAATCCTGGGGAAAAAAACAAAATCCCGAGGGGAAAAACCCAAAATCCAGAGGGAAAAACCCAAAATCCCGGGGAAAAAAACCCAAAATCCCGGGGAAAAAAACCAAAATCCGGGGGAGAAAATGGGAAATTTGGAGGAGAATCACCAGTCCTCAATAAAGGGGGTTTGACCCCAAAATTTCTGAGGATTTGGGGTTGGAGTTGCGGTTTTTTGGGGGGTTTGGAGTTAATTTGGGGTCTGGGGAACCCCAAAATCCCAGAGGGGAACGCCAAAAATCCGGGGATAAACCCCAAAGTCCGAGAGACGCCCCGGAGTCCTCAATAAAGGGGGTGTGACCCCAAATCGGGGCCGGGGTTTTGGAATTTTTGGGGGTTTTTGGAATTTTTGGGGGTTTTTTTGGAATTTTTTGGGGGTTTTTGGAATTTTTGGGGGGGTTTTGGAATTTTTTTGGGGGGTTTGGAATTTTTGGGGGGTTCTTTTTCTGGGGGTTTAGGATTTTGGGGGTTCCTGGTTTGGGAGTCGGGGTTTTTGGGGGGGATTCTGATTTGGGGGTTCGGATTTTGGGGATTCCATTTTTGGGGTCGGTTCCCGGTTTTTGGGGGTTCAGATTTTGGGGGTTCAGATTTTGGGAATTCCATTTCTGGGGATTCCATTTTTGGGGTCAGTTCCCGGTTTTGGGGGATTCTGATTCGGGGTTTCAGATTTTGGGGATTCCATTTTTGGGGATTCCATTTTTGGGGTCGGTTCCCGGTTTTTGGGGGTTCAGATTTTGGGGGTTCAGATTTTGGGGATTCCATTTTTGGGGATTCCATTTTTGGGGGGCTGTTCCCGGTTTTTGGGGGATTCTGATTTTGGGGGTTCAGATTTTGGGAATTCCATTTCTGGGGATTCCATTTTTGGGGTCGGTTCCCGGTTTTTGGGGGTTCAGATTTTGGAGATTCCATTTTTGGGGATTCCATTTTTGGGGATTCCATTTTTGGGGGGCTGTTCCCGGTTTTTGGGGGGATTCTGATTTGGGGGCGTTAATTTGGGGGCGGGGTCTCCGTTTTAGGGTGTTGGGCGAACAAACGGGGGTGCGGCTCATTTGCATATTCATGAGGCCACCAGCCAATGAATCTGGGGTTATGGCAGGTGAGGATTGGGGGTTAATTTGCATATTCATGAAGCTCCCAGCCAATGGGTGCAGGGCTGCACTGGGCGGGGTTTAATGCTTTGATTTGCATATTCATGCGGCGCCAGCCAATGGCTGCTGCGCTGTGCTGGGCGGGGTTTGGTGGTTTGATTTGCATATTCATGAGGAGGCAGTTAATAGATGCGGAGCAGTGTTGGGCAGGTCGCTCTTTTAATTTGCATATTCATGATGCCTCCAGCCAATGGCTACAGAGCCGCACTGGGTCGGGCGGTGTTGATCTATTTGCATATTCATGAGGGGGCGGGGCTCAGCGGGGTCAGGGGTTTGGGGATCCCCAAATTTTGTCCTTTTCAGGTTTTTTTTCATTATTTCTCCATTTCCCCCATTTCCCCCCATATTTTCCCCCCGTTTTCTCTCATTTTTTCCCTCTATTCCCCCATTTTCCAGCTTTTTCCCCATTTTTCCCCTTTTCCCCCATTTTTCCCCATTTGTCCCCCCGTTTTTCTGCGTTTTTCCCTCTTTTTTTCCCATTTCCCCCCATTTTTTCCACCTTTCCCCCCGTTTTTCCCCATATTTTCCCCTCTTTCCTCATTTTTTCCTCATTTTTCCCCCATTTTTCCCCATCTTTCCCTGTTTTTTTCCCAATTTTCCCCATTTCCCCTCATTTTTCCCCATTTTCCCCCCGTTTTTCCCTGGTTTTCCCCGGTTTTCCCCATTTTTCCCGTTTATCCCCATTTTTTCCGTTTTTTCCCCCATTTCCCCGTTTTTCCCGGTTTTTCCCCGTTTTGTCTCCTTTTTCCCATTTTTCCTAATTTTCCCCTTTTCCCCCCATTTTTTCCGTTTTTTTCCATTTTTCCCGTTTTTTTCCATTTTTCCCGTTTTCTCCCCATTTTTTCCTCATTTTTCCCCTGTTTTTTCTCCGTTTTTCCCCATTTTCCCCCGTTTTCCCCCATTTTCCCCTTTTGCCCCATTTTTCCCTGTTTTTTTTTCCATTTTTCCCCATTTTCCCCATTTATCCCCGTTTTTCCCCATCTTTTCCCCATTTTTCCGTTTTTTCTCTGTTTTCCCCCGTTTCCCCCGTTTTCCCCCTTTTTCCCGTTATTTTCCCCATTTTCCCCATTTTTCCTCATTTCCCCCCATTTTTTCCCCATTTCTCCTGGTTTTATCCCAATTTTTTCCCAATTTTCCCAGTTTCCCCGTTTTCCCCCCATTTCCCCCCATTTCTTCCCGGTTTTTTTCCCATTTTTCCCGGTTTTATCCCATTTGACCCATTTTTTCCCATTTCCCCCGTTTTTCCCCCATTTCCCCGCATTTTTTCCCATTTTCCCCCCATTTTTTTCCCATTTTCCCCCATTTTTCCCCGTTTTTCCCGGTTTTATCCCATTTTTTTCCCATTTCCCCCGTTTTTTTCCCCCATTTTCCCCCATTTTTTCCCATTTTTTCCCCATTTTTCCCGGTTTTATCCCATTTTTTTCCCACTTCCCCCGTTTTTCCCCCATTTCCCCGCATTTTTTCCCATTTTTCCCCCATTTTCCCCCATTTTTTCCCCGTTTTTCCCGGTTTTATCCCATTTTTTCCCATTTCCCCCGATTTTTCCCCCATTTTTTCCCATTTTTTTCCCATTTTTTCCCTATTTTTTCCCGGTTTTATCCCATTTTCCCCATTTTTTCCCATTTCCCCCGTTTTTTAACCCATTTTCTCCCCATTTCCCCCCATTTTTCCCGGTTTTATCCCATTTTTTCCCATTTTCCCCGTTTTTTCCCCATTTTTCCCGGGCCGGGCGGGGCCGTTGCCCCCCCGCCCCCCCCCCAGCCCCGCCGTTGCCATGGAAACAGCGCCCCCCCCCCCCCCCTTAAAGGGGCCGCGGGGAATTTTTGGGGAATTTGGAGAATTTTGGGGATTTTGAAGGATCTGGGAGGAATTTTGGAGGGAATTTGGGGAGATTTGGGGAATTCTGGGGGATTTTGGAGAATTTGGGGGAATTTGGGGGAGATTTTGGGGGGATTTTGGGAACTTTGGGGGCAGATTTTGAGGAAATTTTGGGGAGATTTGGGGGAATTTGGGAGTTTCGGGGAGGATTTTGAGGGAATTTTGGGGAATTTGGGGATTTCCGGTGGCCTTTGAGGGGATTCGGGGGAATTCGGGGGTTTCTGGGGGGGTCTCTGAGGGGATTTGGGGGGATTTGGGGGGAACGGGGGAAATTTTGGGGATTTAGGGGCAGATTTTGAGGGGAATTTTAGGGAGATTTTGGGGAGGATTTGAGGATTTGGGGGATTTTTGGGGGGATTTTTGGGATCTCGGGGAGTTCAGGCCCTTCCGGGATCCCACCCTGGGATTTTGGGGATTTTTGGGTGGGATTTTGGGGATTTTTGGGTGGGATTTTGGGGATTTTGGGGCATCTCGGACCCTTCAGGCCATTCCGGGATCTCGCCCTGGGGATTTTGGGGGGATTTGGGGGGATTTTGGACAAATTTCGGCGGTTTTTGTGGAGATTTTGGGGATTTTTCGGGGTGATTTGGGGGAATTTTGGGGATTTTTCGGGGTGATTTTGGGGATTTTTGGGGGGAATTTTGGCGATTTTTCGGGGTGATTTTGGGGATTTTGGGGGGGAATTTTGGGGATTTTTCGGGGTGATTTGGGGGATTTTTGGGGGGAATTTGGGGGATTTTTGGGGTAATTTTCGGGATTTTGGGGGGGATTTTTGGGGATTTTTGGGGATTTTGGGGGGATTTCGGGGGATTTTTGGGGGAGATCTTGGGGGATTTTTGGGGGGATTTTGGGGGATTTTGGGGGGATTTTTGGGGAGATTTGGGGGGATTTTGGGGGGAGATCTTGGGGGATTTTTGGGGTGATTTTCGGGATTTTTGGGGGATTTTGGGGGGATTTGGGGGGAGATTTGGGGGGACTTTTCGGGGAGATCTTTGGGGATTTTTGGGGTGATTTTCGGGATTTTTGGGGGGGATTTTGGGGGATTTTGGGGGGGATTTTTGGGGAGGATTTTTGGGGTGATTTGGGGGTTCTGGGCATCTCGGCGCGTTCCGGCCGTCCCGCGATCTCTCCCTGGGGGATTTGGGACCGGATTTCGGGGGTTTTTGGGGTGATTTCGGAGCATTTTCGGGGGGGGCGATCTCGGGGCTCCCCCACCTCCCTCCCCACGCCGATGACAGGAGCGAGCCCCGCCCTTTTAGCCCCGCCCCTTCGGGACGGTGATTGACACCTCCCTCGCCCAATGGCCGCCGCGCGGGGCACGCCGGGAGTTGTAGTCCCGGCGCTCGGCCCCGTCGCCCTCCCCTCCCCTCCCCCCTGGCCGGCACCGGCGGGGCCCGGGGGGCACCGGCAGCGGGGGGGGAGGGGCGGGCGGGGGTCCCGGGGGTCCCGGCGGGTTCGGGGCGGACCCCCGGGGGTTCCGCGGCTGAGGAGGAGGAGGAGGAGGAGGAGGAGGGGGCCGAACCCCGCCGCCCCCTCCCCGAGCGGCGCAAAATGGCCACGGCTCTGCACAAACCCCTCAAATGGTGAGTGGGGGGCGAGCCCCGAACCGGCACCGCCGGCGGCACCGGGGAGGGCGGGGACGGCGCGGGCGGGGATGGAGACCCCCGGGACGGGGATGGAGACCCCCGGGACGGGCGGGGATGGAGACCCCGGTACGGGGATGGAGACCCCCGGTACAGGGATGGAGACCCCGGGACGGGGATGGAGACCCCGGTACCGGGATGGAGACCCCGGGACAGGGATGGAGACCCCGGGACGGGGATGGAGACCCCGGGACGGGGATGGAGACCCCGGTACAGGGATGGAGACCCCGGTACCGGGATGGAGACCCCGGGACGGGGATGGAGACCCCGGTACCGCGATGGAGACCCCGGTACAGGGATGGAGACCCCGGTACCGGGATGGAGACCCCGGGACAGGGATGGAGACCCCGGGACGGGGATGGAGACCCCGGTACAGGGATGGAGACCCCGGTACAGGGATGGAGACCCCGGTACAGGGATGGAGACCCCGGGACGGGGATGGAGACCCCGGGACGGGGATGGAGACCCCGGTACCGGGATGGAGACCCCGGTACAGGGATGGAGACCCCGGTACCGGGATGGAGACCCCGGGACGGGGATGGAGACCCCGGACGGGGATGGAGACCCCGGGACGGGGATGGAGACCCCGGTACAGGGATGGAGACCCCGGTACGGGGATGGAGACCCCGGTACAGGGATGGAGACCCCGGACGGGGATGGAGACCCCGGGACGGGGATGGAGACCCCGGTACAGGGATGGAGACCCCGGTACAGGGATGGAGACCCCGGGACGGGGATGGAGACCCCGGTACCGGGATGGAGACCCCGGGACGGGGATGGAGACCCCCGGGACGGGCGGGGATGGAGACCCCGGTACGGGGATGGAGACCCCGGTACCGGGATGGAGACCCCGGGACGGGGATGGAGACCCCCGGGACGGGCGGGGATGGAGACCCCGGTACAGGGATGGAGACCCCGGGACGGGGATGGAGACCCCGGTACGGGGATGGAGACCCCGGGACGGGGATGGAGACCCCGGTACCGGGATGGAGACCCCGGGACGGGGATGGACACCCCGGTACCGGGATGGAGACCCCGGAACGGGGATGGAGACCCCGGGACGGGGATGGAGACCCCAGTACAGGGATGGAGACCCCGGGACGGGGATGGAGACCCCGGTACAGGGATGGAGACCCCGGGACGGGGATGGAGACCCCGGGACGGGGATGGAGACCCCGGGACGGGGATGGAGACCCCGGTACCGGGATGGAGACCCCGGGACGGGGATGGAGACCCCGGTACCGGGATGGAGACCCCGGAACGGGGATGGAGACCCCGGTACGGGGATGGAGACCCCGGGACGGGGATGGAGACCCCGGGACAGGGATGGAGACCCCGGGATGGGGATGGAGACCCCGGTACCGGGATGGAGACCCCAGTACAGGGATGGAGACCCCGGGACGGGGATGGAGACCCCGGTACAGGGATGGAGACCCCGGGACGGGGATGGAGACCCCGGTACAGGGATGGAGACCCCGGGACGGGGATGGAGACCCCGGACGGGGATGGAGACCCCGGGACGGGGATGGAGACCCCGGGACGGGGATGGAGACCCCGGTACAGGGATGGAGACCCCGGTACAGGGATGGAGACCCCGGGACGGGGATGGAGACCCCGGGACGGGGATGGAGACCCCGGGACGGGGATGGAGACCCCGGTACAGGGATGGAGACCCCGGTACAGGGATGGAGACCCCGGGACGGGGATGGAGACCCCGGGACGGGGATGGAGACCCCGGGACGGGGATGGAGACCCCGGGACGGGCGGGGATGGAGACCCCGGTACCGGGATGGAGACCCCGGGACGGGGATGGAGACCCCGGGACGGGCGGGGATGGAGACCCCGGGACGGGGATGGAGACCCCGGGACGGGGATGGAGACCCCGGGACGGGCGGGGATGGAGACCCCGGGACGGGGATGGAGACCCCGGGACGGGGATGGAGACCCCGGTACCGGGATGGAGACCCCGGGACGGGGATGGAGACCCCGGTACGGGGATGGAGACCCCGGGACGGGGATGGAGACCCCGGTACAGGGATGGAGACCCCGGTACCGGGATGGAGACCCCGGGATGGGGATGGAGACCCCGGGACGGGGATGGAGACCCCGGGACAGGGATGGAGACCCCGGGACAGGGATGGAGACCCCGGGACGGGGATGGAGACCCCGGGACGGGGATGGACACCCCCGGTACAGGGATGGAGACCCCGGGACGGGGATGGAGACCCCGGGACGGGGATGGAGACCCCGGGACGGGGTGGAGACCCCGGTACAGGGATGGAGACCCCGGGACGGGGATGGAGACCCCGGGACGGGGATGGAGACCCCGGGACAGGGATGGAGACCCCGGGACGGGGATGGAGACCCCGGGACGGGGATGGACACCCCCGGTACAGGGATGGAGACCCCGGGACGGGGATGGAGACCCCGGGACGGGGATGGAGACCCCGGGACGGGGTGGAGACCCCGGTACAGGGATGGAGACCCCGGGACGGGGATGGAGACCCCGGTACGGGGATGGAGACCCCGGTACGGGGCTGGAGACCCCGGTACAGGGATGGAGACCCCGGGACGGGGATGGAGACCCCGGGACGGGGATGGAGACCCCGGGACGGGGATGGAGACCCCGGTACAGGGATGGAGACCCCGGGACGGGGATGGAGACCCCGGGACGGGGATGGAGACCCCGGGACGGCAATGAGGTCTTGGTATCGGCAGGGATGGGCCCGGCAGGGATGGCGGTGTCGGTACTGGAGGGGAGGGACCCGGTACCAGTAATGGGGTCCCGGTACCGGCAGGGCTGGAGGTCCCGGTACTGGCAATGGGTCCCAGTACCAGTCCCAATCCCAGTCCTGATCCCCATCCCAGTCCTATCCCAGTCTTGATCCCGGTTCTGATCCCGATCCCATCCTGGTCCCGATCCTGTCCCATTCCCAACCTCATCCTGGTCCCGGTTCTGATCCCGACCCCATCCCGGTCCCACTGCTGGTCCCAGTCCCATCCTGTTCCCAATCCCTGTCCCAGTCCCGATCCCGGTTCTGATCCCGGTCCTGGTTCTGATCCCCATCCCAGTGCTGGTCCTGGTCCCAGTCCTGATCCCAGTCCTGAACCAATGCCGGTTCTGATCCCAACCCCATCCCAGTCCCATTCCCAGTCCGGATCCCAGTCCCAATGCCGGCCCCAGCCCCACCCTGGTCCTGATCCCAGTCCTGTTTCTGATCCCGATCCTGGTCCCGCCCCATCCCAGTCCTGGTCCCGGTCCTGATGCCAGTTCAGATCCTGATCCTGGTCCCGCCACGTCCTATTCCCAATCCCGGTCCCTGTCCCAGTCTCAATCCCGGTCCCAATCCCAATCCCCGTCCCAGTCCTGATCCCAATCCCGGTCCTATCCCAGTCTTGATCCCAGTTCTGATCCCGACCCCATCCCGGTCCCACTCCTGGTCCCTGTCCCAGTCCCGATCCCGGTTTTGATCCTAATCCTGGTTCTGATCCCGATTCCGGTTCTGATCCCGATCCCAGTTCCGATCCTGGTCCTGGTTCTGATCCCAGTCCCAGTGCTGGTCCTGGTCCCAATCCCGGTCCTAATCCCGGGCCCAGTCCCAGTTCCGATCCCAATTCCAGTCCCAATCCCGGCCCCGAACCCGTCCTGGTCGCAGTGCCGGTCCCAGCCCCAGCCTGGTTCTGATCCTGGTTCCAATCCCGCTTCTGATTCCGATCCTGGTCCTGCCCCATCCTATTCCCAATCCTGGTCCCGGTCCCAGTGTCGGTTCTGATCCCAGTTCCAATCCCGATCATGGTTCTCATCGCGGCCCCAGGTTCCAATCCCGGTCCCAATCCTGGTTCCAATCCCAGTCCCAGTTTTGGTCCTAATCCCAGTCCTGGTCTTGGTCCAATCCCGGTTCCAATCCCAGTCCCAATCTTGGTCACAGTCCCAATCCCGGTTCTGATCCCAACCTCATCCCAGTCCCAATCCCAGTCCGGATCCCTGTCCCAATGCCGGCCCCAGCCCCACCCTGGTCCTGATCCCAGTCCTGGTTCTGATCCCGATCCTGGTCCCGCCCCATCCCAGTCCTGGTCCCGGTCCCGATGCCAGTTCAGATCCTGATCCTGGTCCCGCCCCGTCCTATTCCCAATCCCGGTCCCAGTCCCAGTCCCAGTCCCAGTTTTGGTCCTAATCCCAGTCCTGCTCTCGGTCCCAGTCCTGGTCTTGGTCCAATCCGGGTTCCAATCCTAGTCCCAATCCCAGTCCCAATCTTGGTCGCAGTCCCAATCCCGGTTCTGATCCCAACCTCATCCCAGTCCCAATCCCAGTCCGGATCCCTGTCCCAATGCCGGCCCCAGCCCCACCCTGGTCCTGATCCCAGTCCCGGTTCTGATCCCGATCCTGGTCCCGCTCCATCCTATTCCCAATCCCAGTCCCAATCCCAATCCCCGTCCCAGTCCTGATCCCAATCCCGGTCCTATCCCAGTCTTGATCCCAGTTCTGATCCCGACCCCATCCCAGTCCCACTCCTGGTCCCAGTCCCATCCTGGTTCCAATCCCTGTCCCAGTCCCGATCCCGGTTCTGATGCCGATTCCGGTTCTGATCCCGATCCCGGTTCTGATCCCAGCCCCAGGCTCCAATCCCAGTCCCAATCTCGGTTCCAATCCTGATTCCAATCCCGGTCCCGGTTCTGATCCTGCTCCCAGTCCCAGTCTCAATCCTGATCCCAATCCCAGTCCTGGTCCCAATCCCGGTCCTGATCCCAATCCCGGTCCTATCCCAGTCTTGATCTCGGTTCTGATCCCGACCCCATCCCGGTCCCACTCCTGGTCCCAGTCCCATCCTGTTCCCAATCCCTGTCCCAGTCCTGATCCCAGTTCCGATCCTGGTCCTGGTTCTGATCCCAGTCCCAGTGCTGGTCCTGGTCCCAGTCCTGGTTCTGATCCCCATCCTGGTCCCAATCCCGGTCCCAATCCCAATCCCAATCCCGGTCCCAATCCCAGCTGGGTCCCTCCCCTCCGGTACCGGAACCTCCGTCCCCTCCAGTCCCAATCCCGGTTCTGATCCCGACCCTGTCCCAGTTCTGACCCCGGCACTGACCCCATCCCGGGCCCAATCCCGGTCCCAGTCCCAGGCCCAATCCCAGCCCTGGTTCTGATCCCAATCCCGGTTCTGATCCCAATCCCAGCCCTGATCCCAATCCCAGCCCTGGTTCTGATCCCAATCCTGGTTCTGATCCCAATCCCGGCCCTGGTTCTGATCCCAATCCCGGTTCTGATCCCAATCCCAGCCCTGGTTCTGATCCCAATCCCGGTTCTGATCCCAATCCCGGCCCTGATCCCAATCCCGGTTCTGATCCCAATCCCAGCCCTGGTTCTGATCCCAATCCCGGTTCTGATCCCAATCCCAGCCCTGGTTCTGATCCCAATCCCAGCCCTGATCCCAATCCCAGCCCTGATCCCAATCCCGGCCCTGATCCCAATCCCGGCCCTGATCCCAATCCCGGCCCTGGTTCTGATCCCAATCCCGGTTTTATCCCAATCCCGGTCCTGGTCCCGAACCCGTCCCGGTCCCAGTGCTGGTCCCAGCCCCACCCTGGTTCTGATCCTGGGCCCAATCCCGGTCCCAGTCCCGGTGCCGCCTGTGATCCCGGTACTGGTCCCAGTCCCAGTCCCAGTCCTGGCCTGGCCCCAATCCCGGTCCCAGTCCCGGTTCTGATTCTGATCCTGGTCCCGCCCCATCCTATTCCCAATCCTGGTCCCAGTCCTGATCCCAGTCTCAGTCCTGGTTCTGATCCCGGTCCCGGCTTCCAGTCCCAGTCCCAATCCCGGTTCCAATCCCGGTCCCGGTTCTGATCCCGGTCCCGGTTCTGATCCCGATCCCAATGCCCGTTCCAGTTCCCATCCCGGATCTGATCCCGGTTCTGATCCCAGCCCTGTCCCGGTTCTGATCCCGCTCCCAGTCCCAGTCTCAGTCCTGGTTCCAATCCCGCTCCCAGTCCCAGTCTCAATCCTGGTTCCAATCCCGCTCCCAGTCCCAGTCTTGGCCCCAAGCCCAGTCCTGCTCTCGGTCCAAATCCCGGTTCCAATCCTGGTCCCGGTTGTGGTCCCGGTTCCAGTTCTGGTTCCAATCCCGGTCCCAATCCGGGTCCCAATCCCAGTCCCAGTCTCCGTCCCGGTTTCGATCCCAGCCCCAATCCCGGGTCCAATCCAGGTCCCGATTCCAGGAATTTTGAGATGTCCCGGGGGGAATTTTGGGGCGTCTCAAAGGAATTTTGGGGTGTTCTGGGCTGATTTGGGGAATTTTGGGGTGTCCCGAGGGAGTTTTGGGGGGAATTTTGGGGGTCCCGAGGGGATTTTGGGGGGATTTTGGGGGGTCCCTGGCGGATTTAGGGGATCCCCGAGGGAGTTTGGGGAGATTTTGGGGAGATTTGAGGGGTCCGGGGATTTTGGGGGTCCCTGGGGGATTTTGGGGTCAAATTTTGGGGTCTGGGGACCCCAGATTTGGGGGTTCCCCCAACACCGCCTCCTTTAGGGGGGGAATTTGGGGGTCCCTGGGGAGGTTTGGGGGGTGTTTTTGGGGGGGTCCGGGAGGATTTGGGGAGTTTTTTGGGGGTCCGGGTGGATTTTTGGGGTTTTTTTTGGGGGCGGAGGGGAGGGGGTCCGGGTGGGTTTTGGGGTTCGGGGAAGGTCTCTGATTTCGAGGCGGGGGTCTCCGGTTCCGGGGTCGGATTTTGGGGTTCAGGTGGGGTCCCCCCGCAGCCCGGGGAAAGAGTTGGACACCTCGGGGACACCCCGGGACCCTCGGGGACACCCTGGGCGGGGGTCCCTGGTCTCGGGGCGGGGGTCCCTGGTTTCGGGGCGGGGGTCCCTGGTCTCGGGGCGGGGGTCCCTGGTCTCGGGGCGGGGGTCTCTGGTCTCGGGGCGGGGGTCCCTGGTTTTGGGGCGGGGGTCCCTGGTCTCGGGGCGGGGGTCCCCGGTTTCGGGGCGGGGGTCTCCGGTTCCGGGGCCGGTCTCGGTGGTCTCGGGGCGGATTTTGGGGTTCAGGTCCCCCCGCAGCCTGGGGGAGGAGATGGACACCTCGGGGACACCCTGGGGACACCCTGGAACACCCAGGACCGGGTTGGGCGGGGGTCCCTGGTTTTGGGGCGGGGGTCCCTGGTTTTGGGGCGGGGGTCCCTGGTTTTGGGGCGGGGGTCCCTGGTCTCGGGGCGGGGGTCTCTGGTTTTGGGGCGGGGGTCCCCGGTTCCGGGGCCGGTCTCGGTGGTCTCGGGGCGGATTTTGGGGTTCAGGTGGGGTCCCCCCGCAGCCCGGGGAAAGAGTTGGACACCTCGGGGACACCCCGGGACCCTCGGGGACACCCTGGGCGGGGGTCTCTGGTCTCGGGGCGGGGGTCTCTGGTCTCGGGGCGGGGGTCTCTGGTTTTGGGGCGGGGGTCTCCGGTTCCGGGGCCGGTCTCGGTGGTCTCGGGGCGGATTTTGGGGTTCAGGTCCCCCCGCAGCCTGGGGGAGGAGTTGGACACCTCGGGGACACCCTGGGCGGGGGTCCCTGGTCTCGGGGCGGGGGTCCCTGGTTTCGGGGCGGGGGTCCCTGGTTTTGGGGCGGGGGTCCCTGGTTTTGGGGCGGGGGTCTCTGGTTCCGGGGCGGGGGTCCCCGGTTCCGGGGCCGGTCTCGGTGGTCTCGGGGCGGATTTTGGGGTTCAGGTCCCCCCGCAGCCTGGGGGAGGAGTTGGACACCTCGGGGACACCCTGGGCGGGGGTCTCTGGTTTCGGGGCGGGGGTCCCTGGTCTCGGGGCGGGGGTCTCTGGTTTTGGGGCGGGGGTCCCCGGTTCCGGGGCCGGTCTCGGTGGTCTCGGGGCGGATTTTGGGGTTCAGGTGGGGTCCCCCCGCAGCCTGGGGGAGGAGTTCTACCGCGAGGCGCTGGAGCACTGCCGCAGCTACAACGCGCGGCTGTGCGCCGAGCGCAGCCTCCGC
The DNA here is from genome assembly GCF_029207755.1 of Chamaea fasciata. Taxonomy (NCBI): domain Eukaryota; kingdom Metazoa; phylum Chordata; class Aves; order Passeriformes; family Sylviidae; genus Chamaea; species Chamaea fasciata. Next base: position 7,286 of record NW_027095099.1, on the reverse strand, counting down.
CTGCCCTTCCTGGACGCGCAGACCGGCGTGGCCCAGAGCAACTCCTACATCTGGATGGAGCGGGCGCACCGCCGGCCCGGTGAGAGCCCCGGCGCCGGCCCCGGGACCCCCGGGACCCCCGGGAGTGGGGAGGGACCCCCGGGATTGGGGAGAGACCCCCGGGATTGGGGAGAGACCCCCGGGATGGGGGCGGCAGGGACGGTCACAGGTGGGAGAAACCCCCCAAATCCCCCCAGGACCCCCAGAGACCCCCCAGGACCACCAGGTCCCACCCCCAGTCAGGGTCAGGGTCACTCTGGGGTCAGGGTCTGTTTGGGGTCAGGGTCTGTTTGGGGTCAGGGTCACTCTGGGGGTTCAGTGGTCACTCAGCGGTCACTCAGCGGTCACTCAGCGGTCACTCAGCGGTCACTCCCCGTCCCCAGGCCTGTCCCCGGGTCAGATCTACTCGTACCCCGTGGGGTCACTCTGGGTCAGGGTCACTCTGGGGGTTCAGTGGTCACTCTGGGAGTGCAGTGGTCACTCAGCGGTCACTCAGCGGTCACTCAGCGGTCACTCAGTGGTCACTCCCCACCCCCAGGCCTGTCCCCGGGTCAGATCTACTCGTACCCCGTGGGGTCACTCTGGGTCAGGGTCACTCTGGGGGTTCAGTGGTCACTCTGGGGGTTCAGCGGTCACTCAGCAGTTACTCAGCGGTCACTCAGCGGTCACTCAGCGGTCACTCCCCGTCCCCAGGCCTGTCCCCGGGTCAGATCTACTCGTACCCCGCCCGCTGCTGGCGCAAGAAGCGGCGCCTGAACATCCTGGAGGCCCCGAGACTGCGGCCGTGTGAGTGACCAGGCGCCGGACAGTGGCCGGAGGGTGGCCAGAGGGTGGACAGTGGGTGGACAGAGGGTGGACAGAGGAGTGGACAGAGGAGTGGACAGAGGGTGGACAGAGGGTGGACAGAGGGTGGCCGGAGCAGTGTCCGGCGCAGTGTCCAGAGCCCCACTGACTCCTTACTGACCCCGCTGACCCCTCCGTGACCCTGCTGACCGTCACTGACCCCCTCTGACCCTTCACTGACCCCGTGTGACCCCGTGTGACCCCAGACTGCGAGGCCCCCCAGCGGAAGGAGGGGGCGGTGCCCGAGGGGCCGGTGCTGGAGGCGCTGCTCTGCGCGGAGACCCCCGACAGGAAGGGGCCGGGAGGGGACGCCAAGGACGAGGAGGGGCCCGTGGACGGGACGGTCAGTGCCGGACGGACACGCGGACACGCGTGTGCCCGTCCGTGTGTCCGCGTGTCCGTCTGTGCGTCCCTGTGCCCGCGTGTCCGCGTGTCCGTCTGTGCGTCCCTGTGTCCGCGTGTCCGCCTGTCCGTCCGTGTGTCCGTCGTTCTGTGTGCCCCTGTGTGTCCATGTGTCTGTCCGTATGCCCGTGTGTCCGTGTGTCCATCTGTCCGTGTGTCCGTGTGTCCATCTGTCCATGTGTCCATCTGTCCGTGTGTCCATGTGTCCATCTGTCCATCTGTCTGTCCATGTGTCCATGTGTCCGTGTGTCCATCTATCCATCTGTCTGTCCATCTGTCCATGTGTTCATCAGTCCGTCCGTCCGTGTGTCCGAATGTCCATCCTGCTGTCCGTCCCTCTGTCCATCCCGCTGTCCATCTCTCTGTGTGTCCATTTCTCCACGTGTCCGAGTGTCCCTCTGTCCGTTTGTCTGTCTGCGCGTCCAGGCGTCCACTTGTGTGTCCAGCTGTCCATCTGTCTGACTGTCCACCCATCCATCCATTGTCCATCCACTGTCCATCCATTGTCCATCTGTCCATCCATTGTCCATCTGTCCATCCATCTGTCCATCCATCCATTGTCCATCCACTGTCCATCCATTGTCCATCCATTGTCCATCCACTGTCCATCCACTGTCCATCCATTGTCCATCTGTCCATCCACTCTCCATCTGTCCATCCATCTGTCCATCCATCCATTGTCCATCCACTGTCCATCCATTGTCCATCTGTCCATCCATCCGTCCATTGTCCATCCACTGTCCATCCATTGTCCATCTGTCCATCCATTGTCCATCTGTCCATCCATCTGTCCATCCATCCATTGTCCATCCATTGTCCATCCATTGTCCATCCACTGTCCATCCACTGTCCATCCACTGTCCATCCATTGTCCATCCATTGTCCATCCATTGTCCATCTGTCCATCCATTGTCCATCCATTGTCCACCAACTTTCCATCCATCAATGGTCCATCCATTGTCCATCCACTGTCCATCCACTGTCCATCCATTGTCCATCCATTGTCCATCCATTGTCCATCCATCCATTGTCCATCTGTCCATCCATTGTCCATCCATTGTCCACCAACTTTCCATCCATCAATGGTCCATCCATTGTCCATCCACTGTCCATCCATTGTCCATCCATCCATTGTCCATCCACTGTCCATCCACTGTCCATCCATTGTCCATCCATTGTCCATCTGTCCATCCATCCGTCCATTGTCCATCCACTGTCCATCTGTCCATCCATTGTCCGTCTGTCCACCCACTGTCCATCTGTCCCTCTGTCCCCCTGTCCGGCCCCCGGGTGGGATTTTTTCCCGAAATCGCCCTTTTTCCCCCCAGAAGCCGCCGCCCCCCGACTTCCCGCACGACCCCGACGGCGACGAGCTGGACGACGACCCCCCCCGGCGCAAGAACAAGGCCAAGGGCAAGGTGAGACAGCCGGACAGCCGGACACCGGGATGGACAGACGGACACAGGGACTGTGGGGCAGGTGGGGAGAGGGACAGACGGGCACAGGGACGGACGGACAGATGGACAGGTGGACACTGGACGGATGGACACTGGATGGATGGAAAATGGACGATGGATGGACAATGGACAGATGGACAGATGGACACTGGACGGATGGACACTGGATGGATGGAAAATGGACGATGGATGGACAATGGACAGATGGACAGATGGACACTGGATGGATGGACACTGGATTGATGGAAAATGGACGATGGATGGACGATGGACGGACAGATGGACAGATGGACACTGGATGGATGGACACTGGATGGATGGAAAATGGACGATGGATGGACAATGGACGGACAGATGGACAGATGGACACTGGATGGATGGACACTGGATGGATGGAAAATGGACGATGGATGGACAATGGACGGACAGATGGACACTGGACGGATGGACACTGGATGGATGGAAAATGGACGATGGATGGACAATGGACAGATGGACAGATGGACACTGGACGGATGGACACTGGATTGATGGAAAATGGACGATGGATGGACAATGGACAGACAGATGGACACTGGACGGATGGACACTGGATGGATGGAAAATGGACGATGGATGGACAATGGACAGATGGACAGATGGACAGATGGACAGATGGACAGATGGACAGAGGGGTGGACAGACGGACAGTGGGGAAGATGGGGAGAGGGACAGACGGACAGACGGACAGCAGGACATGAGGCCAGCCAGCCACGTGTCCATCTGACCGCCGTCCATCCGTCTGTCCGTGTGTCCATCTGTCCGTGTGTTCATCCGCCAATGTGCCCGGTGTCCCTGTGGCTGTCTGTCCATCTGTCCGTCTGTCTGTCGGTCTGTCCATCCGTGTGTCCGTCCGTCCGTCCATCCGTGTGTTTGGTGTCCGTCTGTCCGTCCATCTGTCCGTGTGTCCGTGTGTCCATCCGTGTGTCCGGTGTCCGTCTACGTGTCCTTGTGTCTGTCTGTCCATCCATGTGTCCTCGTGTCCACATGTCTGTGTCTGTCTGTCCATCCGGTGTCCGTGTGTCCGGTGTCCGGTGTCCGTGTGTCCATCTGGTGTCCGTGTGTCCATCCGGTGTCTGGTGTCCGGTGTCCGTGTGTCGGTGTCCATGTGTCCATCCGGTGTCCGTGTGTCCGGTGTCCGTGTGTCCATCCGGTGTCCGGTGTCCGGTGTCCGTGTGTCCATCCGGTGTCCGGTGTCCGTGTGTCCGGTGTCCGTGTGTCCATCCGGTGGTCCGGTGTCCGTGTGTCCGGCAGGCGTACGGGCTGGTGATGAAGAGGAGGGTGGACGCGGTGCTGGAGGAGCGGGACAAGCCCTACGTGTGCGACAGTGAGTGACCCCTGAGTGACCCCTGGGTGACCCCTGGGTGACCCCTGGGTGACCTGTGACCCCTGGGTGACCCCCTGGGTGACCCCTGAGTGACCCCTGGGTGACCCCTGAGTGACCCGTGACCCCTGGGTGACCCCTGGGTGACCTCTGACCCCCCCAGTCTGCGGTAAATGCTACAAGAACCGCCCTGGTCTGAGCTATCACTGCACCCACACCCCTGACCCCCGAGTGACCCCTGACCCCGGGTGACCCCCGACGACCCCTGACCTCTGACCCCTGACCCCGCAGTCTGCGGGAAGCGCTACAAGAACCGCCCCGGGCTGAGCTATCACTACACCCACACCCACCTGGCCGAGGAGGAGGGCGAGGAGCCGGGGGGCGGCGCGGGGCCCCCCCCGCAGGAACCACCACAAGCGTGAGCGGGGCTGGGGGGCCTGTCCAGTCTGGGGGGGGCTCTGTCCAGTTTGGGGGGGGCTCTGTCCAGTTTGGGGGGGGGCTCTGTCCAGTTTGGGGGGGCTCTGTCCCAGTTTGGGGGGGGCTCTGTCCCAGTTTCGGGGGGGCTCTGTCCAGTTTGGGGGGCTCTGTCCCAGTTTGGGGGGGGCTCTGTCCAGTCTGGGGGGGGCTCTGTCCAGTCTGGGGGGCTCTGTCCAGTTTGGGGGGGGCTCTGTCCAGTCTGGGGGGGCTCTGTCCCAGTTTGGGGGGGGCCCTGTCCAGTTTGGGGGGGGCTCTGTCCAGTTTGGGGGGGGCTCTGTCCAGTTTGGGGGGGGCTCTGTCCCAGTTTGGGGGGGCTCTGTCCAGTTTGGGGGGGCTCTGTCCAGTTTGGGGGGGCTCTGTCCAGTTTGGGGGGCTCTGTCCAGTTTGGGGGGCTCTGTCCAGTTTGGGGGGGCTCTGTCCAGTTTGGGGGGGGCTCTGTCCCAGTTTGGGGGGGGCTCTGTCCAGTTTGGGGGGGCTCTGTCCAGTCTGGGGGGGCTCTGTCCAGTTTGGGGGGGGCTCTGTCCCAGTTTGGGGGGGGCTCTGTCCCAGTTTGGGGGGCTCTGTCCAGTTTGGGGGGGGCTCTGTCCCAGTTTGGGGGGGGCTCTGTCCCAGTTTGGGGGGGGCTCTGTCCCAGTTTGGGGGGGGCTCTGTCCAGTTTGGGGGGGGCTCTGTCCAGTTTGGGGGGGGGCTCTGTCCCAGTTTGGGGGGGGGCTCTGTCCAGTTTGGGGGGGGCTCTGTCCAGTTTGGGGGGAGCCCTGTCCAGTTTTGGGGGGGCTCTGTCCCAGTTTGGGGGGGGCTCTGTCCCAGTCTGGGGGGGGCTCTGTCCCAGTTTGGGGGGGCTCTGTCCCAGTTTGGGGGGGGCTCTGTCCCAGTTTGGGGGGGCTCTGTCCAGTTTGGGGGGGGGCTCTGTCCCAGTTTGGGGGGGGCTCTGTCCCAGTTTGGGGGGGCTCTGTCCCAGTTTGGGGGGGGGCTCTGTCCCAGTTTGGGGGGGCTCTGTCCAGTTTGGGGGGGTTCTGTCCAGTTTGGGGGGGGGCTCTGTCCAGTTTGGGGGGGGCTCTGTCCCAGTTTGGGGGGCTCTGTCCCAGTTTGGGGGGGGCTCTGTCCCAGTTTGGGGGGGGCCTCTGTCCCAGTTTGGGGGGCTCTGTCCAGTTTGGGGGGGCTCTGTCCAGTTTGGGGGGGCTCTGTCCAGTCTGGGGGGGCTCTGTCCCAGTTTGGGGGGGGCTCTGTCCCAGTTTGGGGGGGGGCTCTGTCCCAGTTTGGGGGGGCTCTGTCCCAGTTTGGGGGGGGCTCTGTCCCAGTTTGGGGGGGGCTCTGTCCCAGTTTGGGGGGCTCTGTCCAGTTTGGGGGGGGGCTCTGTCCAGTTTGGGGGGGGGCTCTGTCCAGTCTGGGGGGGGCTCTGTCCAGTTTGGGGGGGCTCTGTCCAGTTTGGGGGGGTCTCTGTCCCATTTTGGGGGGTCCTGGGGGTCCCCGCCCCATTTTTGGGGGGTCCTGGGGGGTCTCTTCCCCTTTTTGGGGTTCGGGGGGGGGGGGACCCTGAAGGCCTGGGACCCCCACCCCGATTTTGGGGGGATTCGGGGGGATTTTTTTGGGATTTTTGGGGATTTTTTGGGATTTTGGGGGGAAATTTTGGGGGGATTTTTGGGGAGAATTTTGGGGGATTTTTGGGAGGATTTTTGGGAGGATTTTGGGGGGGATTTTTGGGGGATTTTTTGGGAATTTTTGGGGGGATTTTTGAGGGGATTTTTGGGTGATTTGGGGGGATTTTTTTGGGGGATTTTTGGGGATTTTTGGAGGGTCTTCACCCCCTTTTTCTGCCTTTTTCTCCCCCCCCCCCTCCCCGCCCGCCCCAGAGTTTTACAAAGAGTTAAACTGGGTCCCCGAAAACCAGCGCAGGAACACAGGTACCGCAAAACACCCCGAAATCACCCCAAAATCACCCCAAAACACCCCAAAACACCCCAAAACACCCCAAAAACACCCCAATACACCCCAAATCCCCCCAAAACACCCCGAAACACCCCAAAACACCCCAAAACATCCCAAAATCCCCCCAAAACACCCCGAAATCACCCCGAAATCACCCCAAAACACCCCAAAACACCCCAAAACACCCCGAAATCCCCCAAAACACCCCGAAATCCCCCAAAACACCCCGAAACATCCCAAAACACCCCAAAACACCCCAAAACACCCAAAACACCCCAAAATCCCCCCAAAACACCCCAATACACCCCAAATCCCCCAAAACACCCCAAATCAGCCCAAAACACCCCCAAACACCCTGAAATCCCCCCAAAACACCCCAAAACACCCCAAAACACCCCAAATCCCCCAAAACACCCCAAAACACCCCAAAATCCTTCCCAAAATCCCCCCAAAACACCCCAAAACAACCCGAAATCACCCCAAAACACCCCAAAATCAGACCAAAACACGCCAAAACACCTCAAAACACCCCAAAACATCCCAAAACACCCCAAATCCCCCAAAACACCCCAAAACACCTCAAAACACCCCAAAACATCCCAAAACACCCCGAAACATCCCAAAACACCCCAAAACACCCCAAATTCCCCCCAAACACCCCAAAATCATCTCTAAATACCCCAAAATCCCCCCAAAATATCCCAAAACACCCCAAAACACCCCAAAACACCCCAAAACACCCCAAAATCCCCCCAAAACACCCCAATACACCCAAATCC
>NW_027095098.1:0-35185 GCF_029207755.1 Chamaea fasciata | reverse complement strand
GGTGCCTGATGTCATTTTTTTAGGAGGCCTTTGGCCCTCCATGGGAAGCCAGGCTTCCAGCTTGTGGCATCTTGCATCTAGAAGAAATCCTGTTCCGTTTGGGATTGTAGGTGGCCGAGGCCAGGCGCCCAGCAGAGGGAGTTGGGCACAAAGGATGTCCTGTATCCAGGGGTAAGTAAAGTTAGCTGCCCAGGTGCCTTATGTCAGTTTGTAGCAGGCCTTTGGCCCTCCAAGGGAAACTAGTCTTCCAGTTTGTGGCAGCTTACATCTGGAAGAAATCCTGTTCCGTTTAGGATCGTAGGTGGCCGAGGCCTGGTGCCCGGCAGAGGGAGTTGGGAACAAAGGATGGCCTCTTTCCAGGGGTAAGTAAAGTCAGCTGCCCAGGTGCCTGATGTCAGTTTATAGGAGGCCTTTGGCCCTCCAAGGGAAGCAAGTCTTCCAGTTTGTGGCAGCTTGCATCTGGAAGAAATGCTGTTCCGTTCGGGATTGTAGGTGGCCGAGGCCAGGTGCCCGGCAGAGGAGTTGGGTACAAATGATGGCCTGTTTCCAGGGGTAAGTAAAGTCAGCTGCCCAGGTGCTTGATGTCAGTTTGCAGGTGGCTATTGTTCCTCCATGGGAAGCCAGGGCTTCCAGCATGTGGCAGCTTGCATCTGGAAGAAATCCTGTTCCGTTCGGGATTGGAGGTGGCCGAGGCCTGGTGCCCGGCAGGGGGAGTTGGGCACAAAGGATGGCCCTGTTTCCAGGGGTAAGTAAAGTCAGCTGCCTAGGTCCCTGATGTCAGTTTGTAGCAGGCCTTTGGCCCTCCAAGGGAAACTAGTCTTCCAGTTTGTGGCAGCTTGCATCTGGCAGAAAGAATCCCTGTTCCGTTCGGGATTGTAGGTGGCCGAGGCCTGGTGCCCGGCAGAGGGAGTTGGGCACAAAGGATGGCCTGTTTCCAGGGGTAAGTAAAATCAGCGGCCCAAGTGCCCTGATGTCAGTTTGTAGGAGGCCTTTGGCCCTCTAAGGGAAGGTAGTCTTCCAGTTTTGTGGCAGCCTTGCATCTAAAAGAAATCCTGTTCCGTTTAGGATCGTAGGTGGCCGAGGCCTGGTGCCTAGCAGAGGGAGTTGGGAACAAAGGATGGCCTGTTTCCAGGGGTAAGTAAAGTCAGCTGCCCAGGTGCCTGATGTCAGTTTGTAGGAGGCCTTTGGCCCTCCATGGGAAGCCAGGCTTCCTGCTTGTGGCAGCTTTCATCTGGAAGAAATCCTGTCCGTTCTGGACTGTAGGTGGCCGGATCCGGGGTGCCCGGCAGAGGGAGTTGGGAACAAAGGATGGCCTGTTTCCAGGGGTAAGTAAAGTCAGCTTGCCCAGGTGCCTGATGTCAGTTTGTAGGAGGCCTTTGGCCTTCCAAGGGAAACTAGTCTTCCAGTTTGTCGCAGCTTACATCTGGAAGAAATCCTGTTCCGTTCGGGATTGTAGGTTGCCGAGTCCAGGTGCCCGGCAGAGGGAGTCGGGCACAAATGATGGCCTGTTTCCAGGGGTAAGTAAAGTCAGCTGCCCAGGTGCCTGATGTCAGTTTGTAGGAGGCCTTTGGCCCTCCATGGGAAGCCAGGCTTCCTGCTTGTGGCAGCTTACATCTGGAAGAAATGCTGTTCCGTTCGGGATTGTAGGTGGCCGAGGCCAGGGGCCCGGCAGAGGGAGTTGGGCACAAATGATGGCCTGTTTTTAGGGGAAAGTAAAGTCAGCTGCCCAGGTGCCTGATGTCAGTTTGTAGCAGGCCATTGGCCCTCTAAGGGAAGGTAGTCTTCCAGTTTTGTGGCAGCTTGCATCTGGAAGAAATCCTGTTCCGTTTAGGATCGTAGGTGGCCGAGGCCTGGTGCCCGGCAGAGGGAGTAGGGCATAAAGGATGGCCTGTTTCCAGGGGTATGTAAAAGTCAGCTGCCCAGGTGCCGGATGTCAGTTTGCAGGTGGCAATTGTTCCTCCATGGGAAGCCAGGCTTTCAGCTTGTGGCAGCTTGCATCTGGAAGAAATCCTGTTCCGTTCGGGATTGTAGGTGGCCGGAGCCGGGTTCACGGCAGAGGGAGTTGGGTACAAAGGATGGCCTGTTTCCAGGGGTAAGTAAAGTCAGCTGCCCAGGTGCCTGATGTCACTTTGTAGGAGGCCTTTGGCCCTCCATGGGAAGCCAGGCTTCCAGCTTGTGGCATCTTGCATCTAGAAGAAATCCTGTTCCGTTTGGGATTGTAGGTGGCCGAGGCCAGGCGCCCGGCAGAGGGAGTTGGGCACAAAGGATGTCCTGTATCCAGGGGTAAGTAAAGTTAGCTGCCCAGGTGCCTTATGTCAGTTTGTAGCAGGCCTTTGGCCCTCCAAGGGAAACTGGTCTTCCAGTTTGTGGCAGCTAACATCTGGAAGAAATCCTGTTCCGTTCGGGGATTGTAGGTGGCCGAGGCCAGGTGCCCGGCAGAGGGAGTCGGGCACAAATGATGGCCTGTTTCCAGGGTTAGTAAAGTCAGCTGCCCAGGTGCCTGATGTCAGTTTGTAGCAGGCCTTTGGCCCTCCATGGGAAGCAAGTCATCCAGTTTGGGCAGCTTGCATCTGAAAGAAATCCTGTTCCGTTCGGGATTGTAGGTGGCCGAGGCCTGGTGCCCGGCAGGGGAGTTGGGCACAAAGGATAGGCCTGTTTCCAAGGGGTAAGTAAAGTCAGCTGCCTAGGTCCCTGATGTCAGTTTGTAGCAGGCCTTTGGCCCTCCAAGGGAAACTAGTCTTCCAGTTTGTGGCAGCTTGCAATCTGGCAGAAATCCTGTCCGTTCGGGATTGTAGATGGCCGAGGCCTGGTGCCCGGCAGAGGGAGTTGGGCACAAAGGATGGCCTGTTTCCAGGGGTAAGTAAAGTCAGCTGCCCAAGTGCCTGATGTCAGTTTGTAGAAGGCCTTTGGCCCTCTAAGGAAGGTAGTCTTCCAGTTTGTGGCAGCTTGCATCTAAAAGAAATCCTGTTCCGTTTAGGATCGTAGGTGGCCCGAGGCCTGGTGCCTAGCAGAGGGAGTTGGGAACAAAGGATGGCCTGTTTCCAGGGGTAAGTAAAGTCAGCTGCCCAGGTGCCTGATGTCAGTTTGTAGGAGGCCTTTGGCAGTCCATGGGAAGCCAGGCTTCCTGCTTGTGGCAGCTTTCATCTGGAAGAAATCCTGTTCCGTTCTGGACTGTAGGTGGCCGGATCCGGGTGCCCGGCAGAGGGAGTTGGGAACAAAGGATGGCCTGTTTCCAGGGGTAAGTAAAGTCAGCTGCCCAGGTGCCTGATGTCAGTTTGTAGGAGGCCTTTGGCCTTCCAAGGGAATCTAGTCTTCCAGTTTGTCGCAGCTTACATCTGGAAGAAATCCTGTTCCGTTCGGGATTGTAGGTTGCCGAGTCCAGGTGCCCGGCAGAGGGATGTTGGGCACAAATGATGGCCTGTTTCCAGGGGTAAGTAAAGTCAGCTGCCCAGGTGCCTGATGTCAGTTTGTAGGAGGCCTTTGGCCCTCCATGGGAAGCCAGGCTTCCTGCTTGTGGCAGCTTACATCTGGAAGAAATGCTGTTCCGTTCGGGATTTGTAGGTGGCCGAGGCCAGGGGCCCGGCAGAGGGAGTTGGGCACAAATGATGGCCCTGTTTTTAGGGGAAAGTAAAGTCAGCTGCCCAGGTGCCTGATGTCAGTTTGTAGCAGGCCATTGGCCCTCTAAGGGAAGGTAGTCTTCCAGTTTGTGGCAGCTTGCATCTGGAAGAAATCCTGTTCCGTTTAGGATCGTAGGTGGCCGAGGCCTGGTGCCCGGCAGAGGGAGTAGGCATAAAGGATGGCCTGTTTCCAGGGGTATGTAAAGTCAGCTGCCCAGGTGCCTGATGTCAGTTTGCAGGTGGCAATTGTTCCTCCATGGGAAGCTAGTCTTCCAGCTTGTGGCAGCTTGCATCTGGAAGAAATGCTGTTCCGTTCGGGATTGTAGGTGGCCGGAAGCCGGGTGCACGGCAGAGGGAGTTGGGTACAAAGGATGGCCTGTTTCCAGGGGTAAGTAAAGTCAGCTGCCCAGGTGCCTGATGTCAGTTTGTAGGAGGCCTTTGGCCCTCCATGGGAAGCCAGGCTTCCAGCTTGTGGCATCTTGCATTCTAGAAGAAATCCTGTTCCGTTTGGGATTGTAGGTGGCCGAGGCCAGGCGCCCAGCAGAGGGAGTTGGGCACAAAGGATGTCCTGTATCCAGGGGTAAGTAAAGTTAGCTGCCCAGGTGCCTTATGTCAGTTTGTAGCAGGCCTTTGGCCCTCCAAGGGAAACTAGTCTTCCAGTTTGTGGCAGCTTACATCTGGAAGAAATCTCTGTTCCGTTCGGGATTGTAGGTGGCCGAGGCCAGGTGCCCGGCAGAGGGAGTCGGGCACAAATGATGGCCTGTTTCCAGGGGTTAGTAAAGTCAGCTGCCCAGGTGCCTGATGTCAGTTTGTAGCAGGCCTTTGGCCCTCCATGGGAAGCAAGTCATCCAGTTTGTGGCAGCTTGCATCTGAAAGAAATCCTGTTCCGTTCGGGATTGTAGGTGGCCGAGGCCAGGTGCCCGGCAGAGGGAGTTGGGCACAAATGATGGCCTGTTTCCAGGGGTTAGTAAAGTCAGCTGCCCAGGTGCCTGATGTCAGTTTGTAGGAGGCCTTTGGCCCTCCAAGTGAAGCAAGTCTTCCAGTTTGTGGCAGCTTGCATCTGGAAGAATCCTGTTCTGTTCGGGATTGTAGGTGGCCAAGCCAGGTGTCCGGCAGAGGGAGTTGGGCACAAATGATGGCCTGTTTCCAGGGGTAAGTAAAGTCAGCTGCCCAGGTGCCTGATGTCAGTTTGTAGGAGGCCTTTGGCCCTCCAAGGGAAGCTAGTCTTCCAGTTTGTGGCAGCTTGCATCTGGAAGAAGTCCTGTTCCATTCGGGATTGTAGGTGGCCGAAGCCAGGTGCCCGGCGCAAGGAGTTGGGCACAAAGGATGGCCTCTTTCCAGGGAAAAGTAAAGTCAGCTGCCCAGGTGCCTGATGTCAGTTTGTAGGAGGCCTTTGGCCCTCCATGGGAAGCCAGTCTTCCTGCTTGTGGCAGCTTGCATCTGGAAGAAATCCTGTTCCGTTCGGGATTGTAGGTGGCCGGATCCGGGTGCCCTGCTGAGGGAGTTGGGAACAAAGTATGGTCTGTTTCCAGGGGTAAGTAATGTCAGCTGCCAGGTGCCTGATGTCAGTTTGTAGGAGGCCTTTGGCCCTCCATGGGAAGCCAGGCTTCCTGCTTGTTCCAGCTTGCATCTGGCAGAAATCCTGTTTCGTTCTGGACTGTAGGTGGCCGAGGCCTGGTGCCCGGCAGAGGGAGTTGGGCACAAATGATGACCTGTTTCCAGGGGTAAGTAAAGTCCGCTGCCCAGGTGCCTGATGTCAGTTTGTAGCAGGCCTTTGGCCCTCCAAAGGAAACTAGTCTTCCAGTTTGTGGCAGCTTACATCTGGAAGAAATCCTGTTCTGTTCGGGATTGTAGGTGGCCGAGGCCAGGTGCCCGGCAGAGGGAGTTGGGCACAAATGATGGCCTGTTTCCAGGGGTTAGTAAAGTCAGCTGCCCAGGTGCTGATGTCAGTTTGTAGGAGGCCTTTGGCCCTCCAAGTGAAGCAAGTCTTCCAGTTTGTGGCAGCTTGCATCTGGAAGAAATCCTGTTCTGTTCGGGATTGTAGGTGGCCGAGGCCAGGTGTCCGGCAGAGGGAGTTGGGCACAAATGATGGCCTGTTTCCAGGGGTTAGTAAAGTCAGCTGCCCAGGTGCCTGATGTCAGTTTGTAGGAGGCCTTTGGCCCTCCAAGGGAAGCTAGTCTTCCAGTTTGTGGCAGCTTGCATCTGGAAGAAGTCCTGATCCATTCGGGATTGTAGGTGGCCGAAGCCAGGTGCCCGGCACAAGGAGTTGGGCACAAAGGATGGCCTGTTTCCAGGGAAAAGTAAAGTCAGCTGCCCAGGTGCCTGATGTCAGTTTGTAGGAGGCCTTTGGCCCTCCATGGGTAGCCAGGCTTCCTGCTTGTGGCAGCTTGCATCTGGAAGAAATCCTGTTCCGTTCTGGTTTGTAGGTGGCCGGATCCGGGTGCCCTGCTGAGGGAGTTGGGAACAAAGTATGGTCTGTTTCCAGGGGTAAGTAATGTCAGCTGCCCAGGTGCCTGATGTCAGTTTGTAGGAGGCCTTTGGCCCTCCATGGGAAGCCAGGCTTCCTGCTTGTTCCAGCTTGCATCTGGCAGAAATCCTGTTTCGTTCTGGATTGTAGGTGGCCGAGGCCTGGTGCCCGGCAGAGGGACTTGGGCACAAATGATGGCCTGTTTCCAGGGGTAAGTAAAGTCAGCTGCCCAGGTGCCTGATGTCAGTTTGTAGCAGGCCTTTGGCCCTCTAAGAGAAGGTAGTCTTCCAGTTTGTGGCAGCTTGCATCTGGAAGAAATCCTGTTCCGTTTAGGATCGTAGGTGGCCGAGGCCTGGTGCCCGGCAGAGGGAGTTGGGAACAAAGGATGGCCTCTTTCCAGGGGTAAGTAAAGTCAGCTGCCCAGGTGCCTGATGTCAGTTTATAGGAGGCCTTTGGCCCTCCAAGGGAAGCAAGTCTTCCAGTTTGTGGCAGCTTGCATCTGGAAGAAATCCTGTTCCGTTCGGGATTGTAGGTGGCCGAGGCCAGGTGCCCGGCAGAGGGAGTTGGGTACAAATGATGGCCTGTTTCCAGGGGTAAGTAAAGTCAGCTGCCCAGGTGCTTGATGTCAGTTTGCAGGTGGCTATTGTTCCTCCATGGGAAGCCAGGCTTCCAGCATGTGGCAGCTTGCATCTGGATGAAATCCTGTTCCGTTCGGGATTGTAGGTGGCCGAGGCCTGGTGCCCGGCAGGGGGAGTTGGGCACAAAGGATGGCCTGTTTCCAGGGGTAAGTAAAGTCAGCTGCCTAGGTCCCTGATGTCAGTTTGTAGCAGGCCTTTGGCCCTCCAAGGGAAACTAGTCTTTCAGTTTGTGGCAGCTTGCATCTGGCAGAAATCCTGTTCCGTTCGGGATTGTAGGTGGCCGAGGCCTGGTGCCCGGCAGAGGGAGTTGGGCACAAAGGATGGCCTGTTTCCAGGGGTAAGTAAAATCAGCTGCCCAAGTGCCTGATGTCAGTTTGTAAAAGGCCTTTGGCCCTCTAAGGGAAGGTAGTCTTCCAGTTTGTGGCAGCTTGCATCTAAAAGAAATCCTGTTCCGTTTAGGATCGTAGGTGGCCGAGGCCTGGTGCCTAGCAGAGGGAGTTGGGAACAAAGGATGGCCTGTTTCCAGGGGTAAGTAAAGTCAGCTGCCCAGGTGCCTGATGTCAGTTTGTAGGAGGCCTTTGGCCCTCCATGGGAAGCCAGGCTTCCTGCTTGTGGCAGCTTTCATCTGGAAGAAATCCTGTTCCGTTCTGGACTGTAGGTGGCCGGATCCGGGTGCCCGGCAGAGGGAGTTGGGAACAAAGGATGGCCTGTTTCCAGGGGTAAGTAAAGTCAGCTGCCCAGGTGCCTGATGTCAGTTTGTAGGAGGCCTTTGGCCTTCCAAGGGAAACTAGTCTTCCAGTTTGTCGCAGCTTACATCTGGAAGAAATCCTGTTCCGTTCGGGATTGTAGGTTGCCGAGTCCAGGTGCCCGGCAGAGGGAGTCGGGCACAAATGATGGCCTGTTTCCAGGGGTAAGTAAAGTCAGCTGCCCAGGTGCCTGATGTCAGTTTGTAGGAGGCCTTTGGCCCTCCATGGGAAGCCAGGCTTCCTGCTTGTGGCAGCTTACATCTGGAAGAAATGCTGTTCCGTTCGGGATTGTAGGTGGCCGAGGCCAGGGGCCCGGCAGAGGGAGTTGGGCACAAATGATGGCCTGTTTTTAGGGGAAAGTAAAGTCAGCTGCCCAGGTGCCTGATGTCAGTTTGTAGCAGGCCATTGGCCCTCTAAGGGAAGGTAGTCTTCCAGTTTGTGGCAGCTTGCATCTGGAAGAAATCCTGTTCCGTTTAGGATCGTAGGTGGCCGAGGCCTGGTGCCCGGCAGAGGGAGTAGGGCATAAAGGATGGCCTGTTTCCAGGGGTATGTAAAGTCAGCTGCCCAGGTGCCGGATGTCAGTTTGCAGGTGGCAATTGTTCCTCCATGGGAAGCCAGGCTTTCAGCTTGTGGCAGCTTGCATCTGGAAGAAATCCTGTTCCGTTCGGGATTGTAGGTGGCCGGAGCCGGGTGCACGGCAGAGGGAGTTGGGTACAAAGGATGGCCTGTTTCCAGGGGTAAGTAAAGTCAGCTGCCCAGGTGCCTGATGTCACTTTGTAGGAGGCCTTTGGCCCTCCATGGGAAGCCAGGCTTCCAGCTTGTGGCATCTTGCATCTAGAAGAAATCCTGTTCCGTTTGGGATTGTAGGTGGCCGAGGCCAGGCGCCCGGCAGAGGGAGTTGGGCACAAAGGATGTCCTGTATCCAGGGGTAAGTAAAGTTAGCTGCCCAGGTGCCTTATGTCAGTTTGTAGCAGGCCTTTGGCCCTCCAAGGGAAACTAGTCTTCCAGTTTGTGGCAGCTTACATCTGGAAGAAATCCTGTTCCGTTCGGGATTGTAGGTGGCCGAGGCCAGGTGCCCGGCAGAGGGAGTCGGGCACAAATGATGGCCTGTTTCCAGGGGTTAGTAAAGTCAGCTGCCCAGGTGCCTGATGTCAGTTTGTAGCAGGCCTTTGGCCCTCCATGGGAAGCAAGTCATCCAGTTTGTGGCAGCTTGCATCTGAAAGAAATCCTGTTCCGTTCGGGATTGTAGGTGGCCGAGGCCAGGTGCCCGGCAGAGGGAGTTGGGCACAAATGATGGCCTGTTTCCAGGGGTTAGTAAAGTCAGCTGCCCAGGTGCCTGATGTCAGTTTGTAGGAGGCCTTTGGCCCTCCAAGTGAAGCAAGTCTTCCAGTTTGTGGCAGCTTGCATCTGGAAGAAATCCTGTTCTGTTCGGGATTGTAGGTGGCCGAGGCCAGGTGTCCGGCAGAGGGAGTTGGGCACAAATGATGGCCTGTTTCCAGGGGTTAGTAAAGTCAGCTGCCCAGGTGCCTGATGTCAGTTTGTAGGAGGCCTTTGGCCCTCCAAGGGAAGCTAGTCTTCCAGTTTGTGGCAGCTTGCATCTGGAAGAAGTCCTGATCCATTCGGGATTGTAGGTGGCCGAAGCCAGGTGCCCGGCACAAGGAGTTGGGCACAAAGGATGGCCTGTTTCCAGGGAAAAGTAAAGTCAGCTGCCCAGGTGCCTGATGTCAGTTTGTAGGAGGCCTTTGGCCCTCCATGGGTAGCCAGGCTTCCTGCTTGTGGCAGCTTGCATCTGGAAGAAATCCTGTTCCGTTCTGGTTTGTAGGTGGCCGGATCCGGGTGCCCTGCTGAGGGAGTTGGGAACAAAGTATGGTCTGTTTCCAGGGGTAAGTAATGTCAGCTGCCCAGGTGCCTGATGTCAGTTTGTAGGAGGCCTTTGGCCCTCCATGGGAAGCCAGGCTTCCTGCTTGTTCCAGCTTGCATCTGGCAGAAATCCTGTTTCGTTCTGGATTGTAGGTGGCCGAGGCCTGGTGCCCGGCAGAGGGACTTGGGCACAAATGATGGCCTGTTTCCAGGGGTAAGTAAAGTCAGCTGCCCAGGTGCCTGATGTCAGTTTGTAGCAGGCCTTTGGCCCTCTAAGAGAAGGTAGTCTTCCAGTTTGTGGCAGCTTGCATCTGGAAGAAATCCTGTTCCGTTTAGGATCGTAGGTGGCCGAGGCCTGGTGCCCGGCAGAGGGAGTTGGGAACAAAGGATGGCCTCTTTCCAGGGGTAAGTAAAGTCAGCTGCCCAGGTGCCTGATGTCAGTTTATAGGAGGCCTTTGGCCCTCCAAGGGAAGCAAGTCTTCCAGTTTGTGGCAGCTTGCATCTGGAAGAAATCCTGTTCCGTTCGGGATTGTAGGTGGCCGAGGCCAGGTGCCCGGCAGAGGGAGTTGGGTACAAATGATGGCCTGTTTCCAGGGGTAAGTAAAGTCAGCTGCCCAGGTGCTTGATGTCAGTTTGCAGGTGGCTATTGTTCCTCCATGGGAAGCCAGGCTTCCAGCATGTGGCAGCTTGCATCTGGATGAAATCCTGTTCCGTTCGGGATTGTAGGTGGCCGAGGCCTGGTGCCCGGCAGGGGGAGTTGGGCACAAAGGATGGCCTGTTTCCAGGGGTAAGTAAAGTCAGCTGCCTAGGTCCCTGATGTCAGTTTGTAGCAGGCCTTTGGCCCTCCAAGGGAAACTAGTCTTTCAGTTTGTGGCAGCTTGCATCTGGCAGAAATCCTGTTCCGTTCGGGATTGTAGGTGGCCGAGGCCTGGTGCCCGGCAGAGGGAGTTGGGCACAAAGGATGGCCTGTTTCCAGGGGTAAGTAAAATCAGCTGCCCAAGTGCCTGATGTCAGTTTGTAAAAGGCCTTTGGCCCTCTAAGGGAAGGTAGTCTTCCAGTTTGTGGCAGCTTGCATCTAAAAGAAATCCTGTTCCGTTTAGGATCGTAGGTGGCCGAGGCCTGGTGCCTAGCAGAGGGAGTTGGGAACAAAGGATGGCCTGTTTCCAGGGGTAAGTAAAGTCAGCTGCCCAGGTGCCTGATGTCAGTTTGTAGGAGGCCTTTGGCCCTCCATGGGAAGCCAGGCTTCCTGCTTGTGGCAGCTTTCATCTGGAAGAAATCCTGTTCCGTTCTGGACTGTAGGTGGCCGGATCCGGGTGCCCGGCAGAGGGAGTTGGGAACAAAGGATGGCCTGTTTCCAGGGGTAAGTAAAGTCAGCTGCCCAGGTGCCTGATGTCAGTTTGTAGGAGGCCTTTGGCCTTCCAAGGGAAACTAGTCTTCCAGTTTGTCGCAGCTTACATCTGGAAGAAATCCTGTTCCGTTCGGGATTGTAGGTTGCCGAGTCCAGGTGCCCGGCAGAGGGAGTCGGGCACAAATGATGGCCTGTTTCCAGGGGTAAGTAAAGTCAGCTGCCCAGGTGCCTGATGTCAGTTTGTAGGAGGCCTTTGGCCCTCCATGGGAAGCCAGGCTTCCTGCTTGTGGCAGCTTACATCTGGAAGAAATGCTGTTCCGTTCGGGATTGTAGGTGGCCGAGGCCAGGGGCCCGGCAGAGGGAGTTGGGCACAAATGATGGCCTGTTTTTAGGGGAAAGTAAAGTCAGCTGCCCAGGTGCCTGATGTCAGTTTGTAGCAGGCCATTGGCCCTCTAAGGGAAGGTAGTCTTCCAGTTTGTGGCAGCTTGCATCTGGAAGAAATCCTGTTCCGTTTAGGATCGTAGGTGGCCGAGGCCTGGTGCCCGGCAGAGGGAGTAGGGCATAAAGGATGGCCTGTTTCCAGGGGTATGTAAAGTCAGCTGCCCAGGTGCCGGATGTCAGTTTGCAGGTGGCAATTGTTCCTCCATGGGAAGCCAGGCTTTCAGCTTGTGGCAGCTTGCATCTGGAAGAAATCCTGTTCCGTTCGGGATTGTAGGTGGCCGGAGCCGGGTGCACGGCAGAGGGAGTTGGGTACAAAGGATGGCCTGTTTCCAGGGGTAAGTAAAGTCAGCTGCCCAGGTGCCTGATGTCACTTTGTAGGAGGCCTTTGGCCCTCCATGGGAAGCCAGGCTTCCAGCTTGTGGCATCTTGCATCTAGAAGAAATCCTGTTCCGTTTGGGATTGTAGGTGGCCGAGGCCAGGCGCCCGGCAGAGGGAGTTGGGCACAAAGGATGTCCTGTATCCAGGGGTAAGTAAAGTTAGCCGCCCAGGTGCCTTATGTCAGTTTGTAGCAGGCCTTTGGCCCTCCAAGGGAAACTAGTCTTCCAGTTTGTGGCAGCTAACATCTGGAAGAAATCCTGTTCCGTTCGGGATTGTAGGTGGCCGAGGCCAGGTGCCCGGCAGAGGGAGTCGGGCACAAATGATGGCCTGTTTCCAGGGGTTAGTAAAGTCAGCTGCCCAGGTGCCTGATGTCAGTTTGTAGCAGGCCTTTGGCCCTCCATGGGAAGCAAGTCATCCAGTTTGTGGCAGCTTGCATCTGAAAGAAATCCTGTTCCGTTCGGGATTGTAGGTGGCCGAGGCCTGGTGCCCGGCAGGGGGAGTTGGGCACAAAGGATGGCCTGTTTCCAGGGGTAAGTAAAGTCAGCTGCCTAGGTCCCTGATGTCAGTTTGTAGCAGGCCTTTGGCCCTCCAAGGGAAACTAGTCTTCCAGTTTGTGGCAGCTGGCATCTGGCAGAAATCCTGTTCCGTTCGGGATTGTAGATGGCCGAGGCCTGGTGCCCGGCAGAGGGAGTTGGGCACAAAGGATGGCCTGTTTCCAGGGGTAAGTAAAGTCAGCTGCCCAAGTGCCTGATGTCAGTTTGTAGAAGGCCTTTGGCCCTCTAAGGGAAGGTAGTCTTCCAGTTTGTGGCAGCTTGCATCTAAAAGAAATCCTGTTCCGTTTAGGATCGTAGGTGGCCGAGGCCTGGTGCCTAGCAGAGGGAGTTGGGAACAAAGGATGGCCTGTTTCCAGGGGTAAGTAAAGTCAGCTGCCCAGGTGCCTGATGTCAGTTTGTAGGAGGCCTTTGGCAGTCCATGGGAAGCCAGGCTTCCTGCTTGTGGCAGCTTTCATCTGGAAGAAATCCTGTTCCGTTCTGGACTGTAGGTGGCCGGATCCGGGTGCCCGGCAGAGGGAGTTGGGAACAAAGGATGGCCTGTTTCCAGGGGTAAGTAAAGTCAGCTGCCCAGGTGCCTGATGTCAGTTTGTAGGAGGCCTTTGGCCTTCCAAGGGAATCTAGTCTTCCAGTTTGTCGCAGCTTACATCTGGAAGAAATCCTGTTCCGTTCGGGATTGTAGGTTGCCGAGTCCAGGTGCCCGGCAGAGGGAGTTGGGCACAAATGATGGCCTGTTTCCAGGGGTAAGTAAAGTCAGCTGCCCAGGTGCCTGATGTCAGTTTGTAGGAGGCCTTTGGCCCTCCATGGGAAGCCAGGCTTCCTGCTTGTGGCAGCTTACATCTGGAAGAAATGCTGTTCCGTTCGGGATTGTAGGTGGCCGAGGCCAGGGGCCCGGCAGAGGGAGTTGGGCACAAATGATGGCCTGTTTTTAGGGGAAAGTAAAGTCAGCTGCCCAGGTGCCTGATGTCAGTTTGTAGCAGGCCATTGGCCCTCTAAGGGAAGGTAATCTTCCAGTTTGTGGCAGCTTGCATCTGGAAGAAATCCTGTTCCGTTTAGGATCGTAGGTGGCCGAGGCCTGGTGCCCAGCAGAGGGAGTAGGGCATAAAGGATGGCCTGTTTCCAGGGGTATGTAAAGTCAGCTGCCCAGGTGCCTGATGTCAGTTTGCAGGTGGCAATTGTTCCTCCATGGGAAGCCAGGCTTCCAGCTTGTGGCAGCTTGCATCTGGAAGAAATCCTGTTCCGTTCAAGATTGTAGGTGGCCGGAGCCGGGTGCACGGCAGAGGGAGTTGGGTACAAAGGATGGCCTGTTTCCAGGGGTAAGTAAAGTCAGCTGCCCAGGTGCCTGATGTCATTTTTTAGGAGGCCTTTGGCCCTCCATGGGAAGCCAGGCTTCCAGCTTGTGGCATCTTGCATCTAGAAGAAATCCTGTTCCGTTTGGGATTGTAGGTGGCCGAGGCCAGGCGCCCAGCAGAGGGAGTTGGGCACAAAGGATGTCCTGTATCCAGGGGTAAGTAAAGTTAGCTGCCCAGGTGCCTTATGTCAGTTTGTAGCAGGCCTTTGGCCCTCCAAGGGAAACTAGTCTTCCAGTTTGTGGCAGCTTACATCTGGAAGAAATCCTGTTCCGTTTAGGATCGTAGGTGGCCGAGGCCTGGTGCCCGGCAGAGGGAGTTGGGAACAAAGGATGGCCTCTTTCCAGGGGTAAGTAAAGTCAGCTGCCCAGGTGCCTGATGTCAGTTTATAGGAGGCCTTTGGCCCTCCAAGGGAAGCAAGTCTTCCAGTTTGTGGCAGCTTGCATCTGGAAGAAATGCTGTTCCGTTCGGGATTGTAGGTGGCCGAGGCCAGGTGCCCGGCAGAGGGAGTTGGGTACAAATGATGGCCTGTTTCCAGGGGTAAGTAAAGTCAGCTGCCCAGGTGCTTGATGTCAGTTTGCAGGTGGCTATTGTTCCTCCATGGGAAGCCAGGCTTCCAGCATGTGGCAGCTTGCATCTGGAAGAAATCCTGTTCCGTTCGGGATTGTAGGTGGCCGAGGCCTGGTGCCCGGCAGGGGGAGTTGGGCACAAAGGATGGCCTGTTTCCAGGGGTAAGTAAAGTCAGCTGCCTAGGTCCCTGATGTCAGTTTGTAGCAGGCCTTTGGCCCTCCAAGGGAAACTAGTCTTCCAGTTTGTGGCAGCTTGCATCTGGCAGAAATCCTGTTCCGTTCGGGATTGTAGGTGGCCGAGGCCTGGTGCCCGGCAGAGGGAGTTGGCCACAAAGGATGGCCTGTTTCCAGGGGTAAGTAAAATCAGCGGCCCAGGTGCCTGATGTCAGTTTGTAGGAGGCCTTTGGCCCTCTAAGGGAAGGTAGTCTTCCAGTTTGTGGCAGCTTGCATCTAAAAGAAATCCTGTTCCGTTTAGGATCGTAGGTGGCCGAGGCCTGGTGCCTAGCAGAGGGAGTTGGGAACAAAGGATGGCCTGTTTCCAGGGGTAAGTAAAGTCAGCTGCCCAGGTGCCTGATGTCAGTTTGTAGGAGGCCTTTGGCCCTCCATGGGAAGCCAGGCTTCCTGCTTGTGGCAGCTTTCATCTGGAAGAAATCCTGTTCCGTTCTGGACTGTAGGTGGCCGGATCCGGGTGCCCGGCAGAGGGAGTTGGGAACAAATGATGGCCTGTTTCCAGGGGTAAGTAAAGTCAGCTGCCCAGGTTCCTGATGTCAGTTTGTAGGAGGCCTTTGGCCTTCCAAGGGAAACTAGTCTTCCAGTTTGTCGCAGCTTACATCTGGAAGAAATCCTGTTCCGTTCGGGATTGTAGGTTGCCGAGTCCAGGTGCCCGGCAGAGGGAGTCGGGCACAAATGATGGCCTTTTTCCAGGGGTAAGTAAAGTCAGCTGCCCAGGTGCCTGATGTCAGTTTGTAGGAGGCCTTTGGCCCTCCATGGGAAGCCAGGCTTCCTGCTTGTGGCAGCTTACATCTGGAAGAAATGCTGTTCCGTTCGGGATTGTAGGTGGCCGAGGCCAGGGGCCCGGCAGAGGGAGTTGGGCACAAATGATGGCCTGTTTTTAGGGGAAAGTAAAGTCAGCTGCCCAGGTGCCTGATGTCAGTTTGTAGCAGGCCATTGGCCCTCTAAGGGAAGGTAGTCTTCCAGTTTGTGGCAGCTTGCATCTGGAAGAAATCCTGTTCCGTTTAGGATCGTAGGTGGCCGAGGCCTGGTGCCCGGCAGAGGGAGTAGGGCATAAAGGATGGCCTGTTTCCAGGGGTATGTAAAGTCAGCTGCCCAGGTGCCGGATGTCAGTTTGCAGGTGGCAATTGTTCCTCCATGGGAAGCCAGGCTTTCAGCTTGTGGCAGCTTGCATCTGGAAGAAATCCTGTTCCGTTCGGGATTGTAGGTGGCCGGAGCCGGGTTCACGGCAGAGGGAGTTGGGTACAAAGGATGGCCTGTTTCCAGGGGTAAGTAAAGTCAGCTGCCCAGGTGCCTGATGTCACTTTGTAGGAGGCCTTTGGCCCTCCATGGGAAGCCAGGCTTCCAGCTTGTGGCATCTTGCATCTAGAAGAAATCCTGTTCCGTTTGGGATTGTAGGTGGCCGAGGCCAGGCGCCCGGCAGAGGGAGTTGGGCACAAAGGATGTCCTGTATCCAGGGGTAAGTAAAGTTAGCTGCCCAGGTGCCTTATGTCAGTTTGTAGCAGGCCTTTGGCCCTCCAAGGGAAACTGGTCTTCCAGTTTGTGGCAGCTAACATCTGGAAGAAATCCTGTTCCGTTCGGGATTGTAGGTGGCCGAGGCCAGGTGCCCGGCAGAGGGAGTCGGGCACAAATGATGGCCTGTTTCCAGGGGTTAGTAAAGTCAGCTGCCCAGGTGCCTGATGTCAGTTTGTAGCAGGCCTTTGGCCCTCCATGGGAAGCAAGTCATCCAGTTTGTGGCAGCTTGCATCTGAAAGAAATCCTGTTCCGTTCGGGATTGTAGGTGGCCGAGGCCTGGTGCCCGGCAGGGGGAGTTGGGCACAAAGGATGGCCTGTTTCCAGGGGTAAGTAAAGTCAGCTGCCTAGGTCCCTGATGTCAGTTTGTAGCAGGCCTTTGGCCCTCCAAGGGAAACTAGTCTTCCAGTTTGTGGCAGCTTGCATCTGGCAGAAATCCTGTTCCGTTCGGGATTGTAGATGGCCGAGGCCTGGTGCCCGGCAGAGGAGTTGGGCACAAAGGATGGCCTGTTTCCAGGGGTAAGTAAAGTCAGCTGCCCAAGTGCCTGATGTCAGTTTGTAGAAGGCCTTTGGCCCTCTAAGGGAAGGTAGTCTTCCAGTTTGTGGCAGCTTGCATCTAAAAGAAATCCTGTTCCGTTTAGGATCGTAGGTGGCCGAGGCCTGGTGCCTAGCAGAGGGAGTTGGGAACAAAGGATGGCCTGTTTCCAGGGGTAAGTAAAGTCAGCTGCCCAGGTGCCTGATGTCAGTTTGTAGGAGGCCTTTGGCAGTCCATGGGAAGCCAGGCTTCCTGCTTGTGGCAGCTTTCATCTGGAAGAAATCCTGTTCCGTTCTGGACTGTAGGTGGCCGGATCCGGGTGCCCGGCAGAGGGAGTTGGGAACAAAGGATGGCCTGTTTCCAGGGGTAAGTAAAGTCAGCTGCCCAGGTGCCTGATGTCAGTTTGTAGGAGGCCTTTGGCCTTCCAAGGGAATCTAGTCTTCCAGTTTGTCGCAGCTTACATCTGGAAGAAATCCTGTTTCCGTTCGGGCTTGTAGAGTTGCCGAGTCCAGGTGCCCGGCAGAGGGAGTTGGGCACAAATGATGGCCTGTTTCCAGGGGTAAGTAAAGTCAGCTGCCCAGGTGCCTGATGTCAGTTTGTAGGAGGCCTTTGGCCCTCCATGGGAAGCCAGGCTTCCTGCTTGTGGCAGCTTACATCTGGAAGAAATGCTGTTCCGTTCGGGATTGTAGGTGGCCGAGGCCAGGGGCCCGGCAGAGGGAGTTGGGCACAAATGATGGCCTGTTTTTAGGGGAAAGTAAAGTCAGCTGCCAGGTGCCTGATGTCAGTTTGTAGCAGGCCATTGGCCCTCTAAGGGAAGGTAGTCTTCCAGTTTGTGGCAGCTTGCATCTGGAAGAAATCCTGTTCCGTTTAGGATCGTAGGTGGCCGAGGCCTGGTGCCCGGCAGAGGGAGTAGGGCCATAAAGGATGGCCTGTTTCCAGGGGTATGTAAAGTCAGCTGCCCAGGTGCCTGATGTCAGTTTGCAGGTGGCAATTGTTCCTCCATGGGAAAGCTAGTCTTCCAGCATTGTGGCAGCTTGCATCTGGAAGAAATCCTGTTCCGTTCGGGATTGTAGGTGGCCGGAGCCGGGTGCCCGGCAGAGGGAGTTGGTACAAAGGATGGCCTGTTCCAGGGGTAAGTAAAGTCAGCTGCCCAGGTGCCTGATGTCAGTTTGTAGGAGGCCTTTGGCCCTCCATGGGAAGCCAGGCTTCCAGCTTGTTGGCATCTTGCATCTAGAAGAAATCCTGTTCCGTTTGGGATTGTAAGGTGGCCGAGGCCAGGCGCCCAGCAGAGGGAGTTGGGCACAAAGGATGTCCTGTATCCAGGGGTAAGTAAAGTTAGCTGCCCAGGTGCCTTATGTGTTTGTAGCAGGCCTTTGGCCCTCCAAGGGAAACTAGTCTTCCAGTTTGTGGCAGCTTACATCTGGAAGAAATCCTGTTCCGTTCGGGATTGTAGGTGGCCGAGGCCAGGTGCCCGGCAGAGGGAGTCGGGCACAAATGATGGCCTGTTTCCAGGGGTTAGTAAAGTCAGCTGCCCAGGTGCCTGATGTCAGTTTGTAGCAGGCCTTTGGCCCTCCATGGGAAGCAAGTCATCCAGTTTGTGGCAGCTTGCATCTGAAAGAAATCCTGTTCCGTTCGGGATTGTAGGTGGCCGAGGCCAGGTGCCCGGCAGAGGGAGTTGGGCACAAATGATGGCCTGTTTCCAGGGGTTAGTAAAGTCAGCTGCCCAGGTGCCTGATGTCAGTTTGTAGGAGGCCTTTGGCCCTCCAAGTGAAGCAAGTCTTCCAGTTTGTGGCAGCTTGCATCTGGAAGAAATCCTGTTCTGTTCGGGATTGTAGGTGGCCAAGCCAGGTGTCCGGCAGAGGGAGTTGGGCACAAATGATGGCCTGTTTCCAGGGGTAAGTAAAGTCAGCTGCCCAGGTGCCTGATGTCAGTTTGTAGGAGGCCTTTGGCCCTCCAAGGGAAGCTAGTCTTCCAGTTTGTGGCAGCTTGCATCTGGAAGAAGTCCTGTTCCATTCGGGATTGTAGGTGGCCGAAGCCAGGTGCCCGGCGCAAGGAGTTGGGCACAAAGGATGGCCTCTTTCCAGGGAAAAGTAAAGTCAGCTGCCCAGGTGCCTGATGTCAGTTTGTAGGAGGCCTTTGGCCCTCCATGGGTAGCCAGGCTTCCTGCTTGTGGCAGCTTGCATCTGGAAGAAATCCTGTTCCGTTCGGGATTGTAGGTGGCCGGATCCGGGTGCCCTGCTGAGGGAGTTGGGAACAAAGTATGGTCTGTTTCCAGGGGTAAGTAATGTCAGCTGCCCAGGTGCCTGATGTCAGTTTGTAGGAGGCCTTTGGCCCTCCATGGGAAGCCAGGCTTCCTGCTTGTTCCAGCTTGCATCTGGCAGAAATCCTGTTTCGTTCTGGACTGTAGGTGGCCGAGGCCTGGTGCCCGGCAGAGGGAGTTGGGCACAAATGATGACCTGTTTCCAGGGGTAAGTAAAGTCAGCTGCCCAGGTGCCTGATGTCAGTTTGTAGCAGGCCTTTGGCCCTCTAAGAGAAGGTAGTCTTCCAGTTTGTGGCAGCTTGCATCTGGAAGAAATCCTGTTCCGTTTAGGATCGTAGGTGGCCGAGGCCTGGTGCCCGGCAGAGGGAGTTGGGAACAAAGGATGGCCTCTTTCCAGGGGTAAGTAAAGTCAGCTGCCCAGGTGCCTGATGTCAGTTTATAGGAGGCCTTTGGCCCTCCAAGGGAAGCAAGTCTTCCAGTTTGTGGCAGCTTGCATCTGGAAGAAATGCTGTTCCGTTCGGGATTGTAGGTGGCCGAGGCCAGGTGCCCGGCAGAGGGAGTTGGGTACAAATGATGGCCTGTTTCCAGGGGTAAGTAAAGTCAGCTGCCCAGGTGCTTGATGTCAGTTTGCAGGTGGCTATTGTTCCTCCAAGGGAAGCCAGGCTTCCAGCATGTGGCAGCTTGCATCTGGAAGAAATCCTGTTCCGTTCGGGATTGTAGGTGGCCGAGGCCTGGTGCCCGGCAGGGGGAGTTGGGCACAAAGGATGGCCTGTTTCCAGGGGTAAGTAAAGTCAGCTGCCTAGGTCCCTGATGTCAGTTTGTAGCAGGCCTTTGGCCCTCCAAGGGAAACTAGTCTTCCAGTTTGTGGCAGCTTGCATCTGGCTGAAATCCTGTTCCGTTCGGGATTGTAGGTGGCCGAGGCCTGGTGCCCGGCAGAGGGAGTTGGGCACAAAGGATGGCCTGTTTCCAGGGGTAAGTAAAATCAGCTGCCCAAGTGCCTGATGTCAGTTTGTAGAAGGCCTTTGGCCCTCTAAGGGAAGGTAGTCTTCCAGTTTGTGGCAGCTTGCATCTAAAAGAAATTCTGTTCAGTTTAGGATCGTAGGTGGCCGAGGCCTGGTGCCTAGCAGAGGGAGTTGGGAACAAAGGATGGCCTGTTTCCAGGGGTAAGTAAAGTCAGCTGCCCAGGTGCCTGATGTCAGTTTGTAGGAGGCCTTTGGCCCTCCATGGGAAGCCAGGCTTCCTGCTTGTGGCAGCTTTCATCTGGAAGAAATCCTGTTCCGTTCTGGACTGTAGGTGGCCGGATCCGGGTGCCCGGCAGAGGGAGTTGGGAACAAAGGATGGCCTGTTTCCAGGGGTAAGTAAAGTCAGCTGCCCAGGTGCCTGATGTCAGTTTGTAGGAGGCCTTTGGCCTTCCAAGGGAAACTAGTCTTCCAGTTTGTCGCAGCTTACATCTGGAAGAAATCCTGTTCCGTTCGGGATTGTAGGTTGCCGAGTCCAGGTGCCCGGCAGAGGGAGTCGGGCAAAAATGATGGCCTGTTTCCAGGGGTAAGTAAAGTCAGCTGCCCAGGTGCCTGATGTCAGTTTGTAGGAGGCCTTTGGCCCTCCATGGGAAGCCAGGCTTCCTGCTTGTGGCAGCTTACATCTGGAAGAAATGCTGTTCCGTTCGGGATTGTAGGTGGCCGAGGCCAGGGGCCCGGCAGAGGGAGTTGGGCACAAATGATGGCCTGTTTTTAGGGGAAAGTAAAGTCAGCTGCCCAGGTGCCTGATGTCAGTTTGTAGCAGGCCATTGGCCCTCTAAGGGAAGGTAGTCTTCCAGTTTGTGGCAGCTTGCATCTGGAAGAAATCCTGTTCCGTTTAGGATCGTAGGTGGCCGAGGCCTGGTGCCCGGCAGAGGGAGTAGGGCATAAAGGATGGCCTGTTTCCAGGGGTATGTAAAGTCAGCTGCCCAGGTGCCGGATGTCAGTTTGCAGGTGGCAATTGTTCCTCCATGGGAAGCCAGGCTTTCAGCTTGTGGCAGCTTGCATCTGGAAGAAATCCTGTTCCGTTCGGGATTGTAGGTGGCCGGAGCCGGGTGCTTTGCTGAGGGAGTTGGGTACAAAGGATGGCCTGTTTCCAGGGGTAAGTAAAGTCAGCTGCCCAGGTGCCTGATGTCAGTTTGTAGGAGGCCTTTGGACCTCCATGGGAAGCCAGGCTTCCAGCTTGTGGCATCTTGCATCTAGAAGAAATCCTGTTCCGTTTGGGATTGTAGGTGGCCGAGGCCAGGCGCCCGGCAGAGGGAGTTGGGCACAAAGGATGTCCTGTATGCAGGGGTAAGTAAAGTTAGCTGCCCAGGTGCCTTATGTCAGTTTGTAGCAGGCCTTTGGCCCTCCAAGGGAAACTAGTCTTCCAGTTTGTGGCAGCTTGCATCTGGAAGAAATCCTGTTCCGTTCGGGATTGTAGGTGGCCGAGGCCAGGTGCCCGGCAGAGGGAGTCGGGCACAAATGATGGCCTGTTTCCAGGGGTTAGTAAAGTCAGCTGCCCAGGTGCCTGATGTCAGTTTGTAGCAGGCCTTTGGCCCTCCATGGGAAGCAAGTCATCCAGTTTGTGGCAGCTTGCATCTGAAAGAAATCCTGTTCCGTTCGGGATTGTAGGTGGCCGAGGCCAGGTGCCCGGCAGAGGGAGTTGGGCACAAATGATGGCCTGTTTCCAGGGGTTAGTAAAGTCAGCTGCCCAGGTGCCTGATGTCAGTTTGTAGGAGGCCTTTGGCCCTCCAAGGGAAGCAAGTCTTCCAGTTTGTGGCAGCTTGCATCTGGAAGAAATCCTGTTCTGTTCGGGATTGTAGGTGGCCGCGGCCAGGTGCCCGGCAGAGGGAGTTGGGCACAAATGATGGCCTGTTTCCAGGGGTAAGTAAAGTCAGCTGCCCAGGTGCCTGATGTCAGTTTGTAGGAGGCCTTTGGCCCTCCAAGGGAAGCTAGTCTTCCAGTTTGTGGCAGCTTGCATCTGGAAGAAGTCCTGTTCCATTCGGGATTGTAGGTGGCCGAAGCCAGGTGCCCGGCACAAGGAGTTGGGCACAAAGGATGGCCTGTTTCCAGGGAAAAGTAAAGTCAGCTGCCCAGGTGCCTGATGTCAGTTTGTAGGAGGCCTTTGGCCCTCCATGGGTAGCCAGGCTTCCTGCTTGTGGCAGCTTGCATCTGGAAGAAATCCTGTTCCGTTCGGGATTGTAGGTGGCCGGATACGGGTGCCCTGCTGAGGGAGTTGGGAACAAAGTATGGTCTGTTTCCAGGGGTAAGTAAAGTCAGCTGCCCAGGTGCCTGATGTCAGTTTGTAGGAGGCCTTTGGCCCTCCATGGGAAGCCAGGCTTCCTGCTTGTTCCAGCTTGCATCTGGCAGAAATCCTGTTTCGTTCTGGATTGTAGGTGGCCGAGGCCTGGTGCCCGGCAGAGGGACTTGGGCACAAATGATGGCCTGTTTCCAGGGGTAAGTAAAGTCAGCTGCCCAGGTGCCTGATGTCAGTTTTTAGCAGGCCTTTGGCCCTCTAAGAGAAGGTAGTCTTCCAGTTTGTGGCAGCTTGCATCTGGAAGAAATCCTGTTCCGTTTAGGATCGTAGGTGGCCGAGGCCTGGTGCCCGGCAGAGGGAGTTGGGAACAAACGATGGCCTCTTTCCAGGGGTAAGTAAAGTCAGCTGCCCAGGTGCCTGATGTCAGTTTATAGGAGGCCTTTGGCCCTCCAAGGGAAGCAAGTCTTCCAGTTTGTGGCAGCTTGCATCTGGAAGAAATCCTGTTCCGTTCGGGATTGTAGGTGGCCGAGGCCAGGTGCCCGGCAGAGGGAGTTGGGCACAAATGATGGCCTGTTTCCAGGGGTAAGTTAAGTCGGCTGCCCTTGTGTCTGATGTCAGTTTGTAGGAGGCCTTTGGCCCGCCAAGGGAAGCTAGGCTTCCAGCTTATGGCAGCTTGCATCTTGAAGAAATCCTGTTCCGTTTGGGAGTCTTGGTGTCCAAGGGCTGGTGCCCGGCAGAGGGAGTTGGGCACAAAGGATGGCCTGTTTCCAGGGGTAAGTAAAGTCAGCTGCCCAGGTACCTGATGTCAGTTTGTAGGAGGCCTTTGGCCCTCCAAGGGAAGCTAGTCTTCCAGTTTGTGGCTGCTTGCATCTGGAAGAAATCCTGTTCTGTTTGGGATTGTAGGTGGCCGAGGCCAGGTGCCCGGCAGAGGGAGTTGGGCACAAAGGATGGCCTGTTTCCAAAGGTAAGTAAAGTCAGCTGTCCAGGTGCCTGATGTCAGTTTGTAGGAGGCCTTTGGCCCTCCATTGGAAGCTAGTCTTCCAGTTTGTGGCAGCTTGCATCTGGAAAAAATCCTGTTCCGTTCGGGATTGTAGGTGCATGGAGCTGGGTGCCCGGCAGAGGGAGTTGGGAACAAAGGATGGCCTGTTTTTTGGGGTAAGTAAAGTCAGCTTCCCAGGTGCCTGATGTCAGTTTGTAGGAGGCTTTTGGCCCTCCAAGGGAAGCCAGGCTTCCTGCTTGTGGCAGCTTGCATCTGGAAGAAATCCTATTCCGTTCGGGATTGTACGTGGCCGAGGCCTGGTGCCCGGCTAAGGGAGTTGGGCACAAAGGGTGGGTTTTCTCCAAAGGTAAGTAAAGTCAGCTGCCCAGGTGCCTGATGTCAGTTTGTAGGAGGCCTTTGGCCCTCTAAAGGAAGCTAGTCTTCCAGTTTGTGGCAGCTTGCATCTGGAAGAAATCCTGTTCCGTTCGGGATTGTATGTGGCCGAGTCCAGGAGCCCGGCAGAGGGAGTTGGGCACAAAGGATGGCCTGTTTCCAGGGGTAAGTAAAGTCAGCTGCCCAGGTGCCTGATGTCAGTTTGTAGGAGGCCTTTGGCCCTTCAAGGGAAACTAGTCTTCCAGTTTGTGGCAGCTTGCATCTGGAAGAAATCCTGTTCCATTCGGGATTGTAGGTGGCTGAGGCCAGGTGCCCGGCAGGGAGAGTAGGGCACAAAGGATGGCCTGTTTCCTGGGGTAAGTAAAGTCAGCTGCCCAGGTGCCTGATGTCAGTTTGTAGGAGGCCTTTGGCCCTCCAAGGGAAGCTAGTCTTCCAGTTTGTGGCTGCTTGCATCTGGAAGAAATCCTGTTCTGTTTGGGATTGTAGGTGGCCGAGGCCAGCTGCCCGGCAGAGGGAGTTGGGCACAAAGGATGGCCTGTTTCCAGAGGTAAGTAAAGTCAGCTGTCCAGGTGCCTGATGTCAGTTTGTAGGAGGCCTTTGGCCCTCCATTGGAAGCTAGTCTTCCAGTTTGTGGCAGCTTGCATCTGGAAGAAATGCTTTTCCGTTTGGGACTGTAGGTGGCCGACGCCTGGTGCCCAGCAGAGGGAGTTGGGCACAAAGGATGGCCTGTTTCCAGGGGTAAGTAAAGTCAGCTGCCCAGGTGCCTGATGTCAGTTTGTAGGAGGCCTTTGGCCCTCCAAGGGAAGCAAGTCTTCCAGTTTGTGGCAGCTTGCATCTGGAAGAAGTCCTGTTCCGTTCGGGATTGTAGGTGGCCGAGGCCAGGTGCCTGGCAGAGGGAGTTGGGCACAAAGGATGGCCTGTTTCCAGGGGTTGGTAAAGTCAGCTGCCCAGGTGCCTGATGTCAGTTTGTAGGAGGCCTTTGGCCCTCCATGGGAAGCCAGGCTTCCTGCTTGTGGCAGCTTGCATCTGGAAGAAATCCTGTTCCGTTCGGGATTGTAGGTGGCCGAGGCCTGGTGCCCTGCTGAGGGAGTCGGGAATAAAGGATGGCCTGTTTCCAGGGGTAAGTAAAGTCAGCTGCCCAGGTGCCTGATGTCAGTTTGTAGGAGGCCTTTGGCCCTCCATGGGAAGCCAGGCTTCCTGCTTGTGGCAGCTTGCATCTGGCAGAAATCCTGTTCCGTTTGGGATTGTAGGTGGCCGAGGCCAGGTGCCCGGCAGAGGGAGGTGGGCACAGAGGATGGCCTGTTTCCAGGGGTAAGTAAAGTCAGCTGCCATGGTGCCTGATGTCAGTTTGCAGGTGGCAATTATTCCTCCATGGGAAGCCAGTCTTCCTGCTTGTGGCAGCTTGCATCTGGAAGAAATCCTGTTCCGTTCGGGATTGTAAGTGGCCGGCGCCGGGTGCCCTGCTGAGGGAGTTGGGAACAAAGGATTGCCTGTTTCCAGGGGTAGAGTAAAGTCAGCTGCCCAGGTGCCTGATGTCAGTTTGCAGGTGGCTATTGTACCTCCATGGGAAGCCAGGCTTCCAGCATGTGGCAGCTTGCATCTGGAAGAAATCCTGTTCCGTTCGGGATTGTAGGTGGCCGAGGCCTGGTGCCCGGCAGGGGGAGTTGGGCACAAAGGATGGCCTGTTTCCAGGGGTAAGTAAAGTCAGCTGCCCAGGTGCCTGATGTCAGTTTTTAGCAGGCCTTTGGCCCTCCAAGGGAAACTAGTCTTCCAGTTTGTGGCACCTTGCATCTGGAAGAAATCCTGTTCAGTTCGGGATTGTAGGTGGCCGGATCCGGGTGCCCTGCTGAGGGAGTTGGGAACAAAGGATGGCCTGTTTCCAGGGGTAAGTAAAGTCAGCTGCCCAGGTGCCTGATGTCAGTTTGCAGGTGGCTATTGTTTCTCCATGGGAAGCCAGGCTTCCAGCTTGTGGCTGCTTGCATCTGGAAGTAATCCTGTTCCGTTTAGGATTGTGGGTGGCCGAGGCCTGGTGCCCGGCAGGGAGAGTTGGGCACAAAGGATGGCCTGTTTCCAGGGGTAAGTAAAGTCAGCTGCCCAGGTGCCTGATGTCAGTTTGTAGCAGGCCTTTGGCCCTCCAAGGGAAACTAGTCTTCCAGATGTGGCAGCTTGCATCTGAAAGAAATCCTGTTCCGTTCGGGATTGTAGGTGGCCGAGGCCTGGTGCCCGGCAGGGGGAGTTGGGCACAAATGATGGCCTGTTTCCAGGGGTAAGTAAAGTCAGCTGCCCAGGTGCCTGATGTCAGTTTGTAGCAGGCCTTTGGCCCTCCAAAGGAAACTAGTCTTCCAGTTTGTGGCAGCTTACATCTGGAAGAAATCCTGTTCTGTTCGGGATTGTAGGTGGCCGAGGCCAGGTGCCCGGCAGAGGGAGTTGGGCACAAATGATGGCCTGTTTCCAGGGGTACGTAAAGTCAGCTGCCCAGGTGCCTGATGTCAGTTTGTAGGAGGCCTTTGGCCCTCCAAGGGATGCAAGTCTTCCAGTTTGTGGCAGCTTGCATCTGGAAGAAATGCTGTTCCGTTCGGGATTGTAGGTGGCCGAGGCCAGGTGCCCGGCACAGGGAGTTGGGCACAAAGGATGGCCTGTTTCCAGGGGTAAGTAAAGTCAGCTGCCCAGGTCCCTGATGTCAGTTTGTAGCAGGCCTTTGGCCCTCCAAGGGAAACTAGTCTTCCAGTTTGTGGCAGCTTGCATCTGGCAGAAATCCTGTACCGTTCGGGATTGTATGTGCCGAGGCCTGGTGCCCGGCAGAGGGAGTTGGGCACAAAGGATGGCCTGTTTCCAGGGGTAAGTAAAGTCAGCTGCCCAAGTGCCTGATGTCAGTTTGTAGAAGGCCTTTGGCCCTCTAAGGGAAGGTAGTCTTCCAGTTTGTGCAGCTTGCATCTAAAAGAAATCCTGTTCCGTTTAGGATCGTAGGTGGCCGAGGCCTGGTGCCTAGCAGAGGGAGTTGGGAACAAAGAATGGCCTGTTTCCAGGGTAAGTAAAGTCAGCTGCCCAGGTGCCTGATGTCAGTTTGTAGGAGGCCTTTGGCCCTCCAAGGGAAGCAAGTCTTCAGTTTGTGGCAGCTTGCATCTGGAAGAAATCCTGTTCCGTTCGGGATTGTAGGTGGCCGAGGCCAGGCGCCCGGCAGAGGGAGTTGGGAACAAATGATGGCCTGTTTCAAGGGGTAAGTAAAGTCAGCTGCCCAGGTGCCTGATTGTCAGTTTGCAGGTGGCAATTGTTCCTCCATGGGAAGCCAGCCTTCCTGCTTGTGGCAGCTTGGCATCTGGAAGAAATCCTGTTCCGTTCCGGATTGTAGGTGGCCGGAGCCGGGTGCCCTGCTGAGGGAGTTGGGAACAAAGGATGGCCTGTTTCCAGGGGTAAGTAAAGTCAGCTGCCCAGGTGCCCTGATGTAAGTTTGCAGGTGGCTAATTGTTTCTCCATGGGAAGCCAGGCTTCCAGCTTGTGGCAGCTTGCATCTGGAAGAAATCCTGTTCCGTTTAGGATTGTAGGTGGCCGAGGCCTGGTGCCCGGCAGGGGGAGTTGGGCACAAAGGATTGCCTGTTTCCAGGGGTAAGTAAAGTCAGCTGCCCCAGGTGCCTGATTTCAGTTTAAAGGAGGCCTTTGACACCTCCAAGGGAAGCAAGTCTTCCAGTTTGTGGCAGCTTGCATCTGGAAGAAATCTTGTTCCGTTCGGGATTGTAGGTGGCCGAGGCCAGGTGCCCGGCAGAAGGAGTTGGGCACAAAGGATGGCCTGTTTCCAGGGGTAAGTAAAGTCAGCTGCCCAGGTGCCTGATGTCAGTTTGCAGGTGGCAATTATTCCTCCATTGGAAGCCAGGCTTCCTGCTTGTGGCAGCTTGCATCTGGAAGAAATCCTGTTCCGTTCGGGATTGTAAGTGGCCGGAGCCGGGTGCCCTGCTGAGGGAGTTGGGAACAAAGGATTGCCCTGTTTCCAGGGGTAGAGTAAAGTCAGCTGCCCAGGTGCCTGATGTCAGTTTGCAGGTGGCTATTGTACCTCCATGGAAGCCAGGCTTCCAGCATGTGGCAGCTTGCATCTGGAAGAAATCCTGTTCCGTTCGGGATTGTAGGTGGCCGAGGCCTGGTGCCCGGCAGGGGGAGTTGGGCACAAAGGATGGCCTGTTTCCAGGGGTAAGTAAAGTCAGCTGCCCAGGTGCCTGATGTCATGTTTTTAGCAGGCCTTTGGCCCTCCAAGGGAAACTAGTCTTCCAGTTTGTGGCACCTTGCATCTGGAAGAAATCCTGTTCCGTTCGGGATTGTAGGTGGCCGGATCCGGGTGCCCTGCTGAGGGAGATGGGAACAAAGGATGGCCTGTTTCCAGGGGTAAGTAAAGTCAGCTGCCCAGGTGCCTGATGTCAGTTTGTAGGAGGCCTTTGGCCCTCCATGGGAAGCCAGGTTTCCTGCTTGTGGCAGCTTGCATCTGCAGAAATCCTGTTCCGTTCGGGATTGTAGGTGGCCGAGGCCTGGTGCCCGGCAGAGGGAGTTGGGCACAAAGGATGGCCTGTTTCCAGGGGTAAGTAAAGTCAGCTGCCCAAGTGCCTGATGTCAGTTTGTAGAAGGCCTTTGGCCATCTAAGGGAAGGTAGTCTTCCAGTTGTGGCAGCTTGCATCTAAAGGAAATCCTGTTCCGTTTAGGATCGTAGGTGGCCGAGGCCTGGTGCCCGGCAGAGGGAGTTGGGAACAAAGGATGGCCTGTTTCCAGGGGTAAGTAAAGATCAGCTGCCCAGGTGCCTGATGTCAGTTTGTAGGAGGCCTTTGGCCCTCCAAGGGAAGCAAGTCTTCCAGTTTGTGGCAGCTTGCATCTGGAAGAAATCCTGTTCCGTTCGGGGTTGTAGGTGGCCGAGGCCAGGCGCCCTGCTGAGGGAGTTGGGAACAAAGGATGGCCTGTTTTCCAGGGGTAAGTAAAGTCAGCTGCCCAGGTGCCTGATGTCAGTTTGCAGGTGGCTATTGTTTCTCCATGGGAAGCCAGGCTTAAAGCTTGTGGCTGCTTGCATCTGGAAGTAATCCTGTTCCGTTTAGGATTGTAGGTGGCCGAGGCCTGGTGCCCGGCAGGGGGAGTTGGGCACAAAGGATGGCCCTGTTTCCTGGGGTTAAGTAAAGTCAGCTGCCCAGGTGCCTGATGTCAGTTTGTAGCAGGCCTTTGGCCCTCCAAGGGAAACTAGTCTTCCAGATGTGGCAGCTTGCATCTGGAAGAAATCCTGTTCCGTTCGGGATTGTAGGTGGCCGAGGCCTGGTGCCCGGCAGGGGGAGTTGGGGCACAAATGATGTCCTGTTTCCAGGGGTAAGTAAGTCAGCTGCCCAGGTCCCTGAAGTCAGTTTGTAGCAGGCCTTTGGCCCTCCAAGGGAAACTAGTCCTTCCAGTTTGTGCACCTTGCATCTGGATGAAATCCTGTTCCGTTCGGGATTGTAGGTGTGGCTAGGCCAGGTGCCCGGCAGAGGGAGTTGGGCACAAAGGATGGCCTGTTTCCAGGGGTAAGTAAAGTTAGCTGCCCAGGTGCCTGATGGTCAGTTTTTAGCAGGCCTTTGGCCCTCCAAAGGAAACTAGTCTTCCAGTTTGTGGCAGCTTACATCTGGAAGAAATCCTGTTCTGTTCGGGATTGTAGGTGGCCGAGGGCCCAGGTGCCCGGCAGAGGGAGTTGGGCACAAATGATGGCCTGTTTCCAGGGGTAAGTAAAGTCAGCTGCCCAGGTGCCTGATGTCAGTTTGTAGGAGGCCTTTGGCCCTCCAGGGATGCAAGTCTTCCCAGTTTTGGCAGCTTGCATCTGGAAGAAATGCTGTTCCGTTCGGGATTGTACGGTGGCCGAGGCCAGGTGCCCGGCAGAGGGAGTTGGGCACAAATGATGGCCTGTTTCCAGGGGTAAGTAAAGTCAGCTGCCCAGGTGCCTGATGTCAGTTTGCAAGTGGCTATTGTTCCTCCTGGGAAGCCCAGGCTTCCAGCATGTGGCAGCTTGCATCTGGAAGAAATCCTGTTCCGTTCGGGATTGTAGGTGGCCGAGGCCTGGTGCCCGGCAGAAGGAGTTGGGCACAAAGGATGGCCTGTTTCCAGGGGTAAGTAAAGTCAGCTGCCCAGGTGCCTGATGTCAGTTTGCAGGTGGCAATTATTCCTCCATGGGAAGCCAGGCTTCCTGCTTGTGGCAGCTTGCATCTGGAAGAAATCCTGTTCCGTTCGGGATTGTAAGTGGCCGGAGCCGGGTGCCCTGCTGAGGGAGTTGGGAACAAAGGATTGCCTGTTTCCAGGGGTAGAGTAAAAGTCAGCTGCCCAGGTGCCTGATGTCAGTTTTTAGGCAGGCCTTTGGCCCTCCATGGGAAGCCAGGTTTCCTGCTTGTGGCAGCTTGCATCTGGCAGAAATCCTGTTCCGTTTGGGATTGTAGGTGCCGCGGCCTGGTGCCCGGCAGAGGGAGTTGGGCACAAAGGAAGGCCTGTTTCCAGGGGGTAAGTAAAGTCAGCTGCCCAAGTGCCTTATGTCAGTTTGTAGAAGGCCTTTGGCCATCTAAGGGAAGGTAGTCTTCCAGTTTGTGGCAGCTTGCATCTAAAGGAAATCCTGTTCCGTTCGGGGTTGTAGGTGGCCGAGGCCAGGCGCCCTGCTGAGGGAGTTGGGAACAAAGGATGGCCTGTTTCCAGGGGTAAGTAAAGTCAGCTGCCCAGGTGCCTGATGTCAGTTTGCAGGTGCTATTGTTTCTCCATGGGAGCCAGGCTTCCAGCTTGTGGCTGCTTGCATCTGGAGTAATCCTGTTCCGTTTAGGATTGTAGGTGGCCGAGGCCTGGTGCCCGGCAGGGGGAGTTGGGCACAAAGGATGGCCTGTTTCCTGGGGTAAGTAAAGTCAGCTGCCCAGGTGCCTGATGACAGTTTGTAGCAGGCCTTTGGCCCTCCAAGGGAAACTAGTCTTCCAGATGTGGCAGCTTGCATCTGAAAGAAATCCTGTTCCGTTCGGGATTGTAGGTGGCCGAGGCCTGGTGCCCGGCAGGGGGAGTTGGGCACAAAATGATGGCCTGTTTCCAGGGGTAAGTAAAGTCAGCTGCCCAGGTCCCTGAAGTCAGTTTGTAGCAGGCCTTTGGCCCTCCAAGGGAAACTAGTCTTCCAGTTGTGGCACCTTGCATCTGGAAGAAATCCTGTTCCGTTCGGGATTGTAGGTGTGCTAGGCCAGGTGCCCGGCAGAGGGAGTTGGGCACAAAGGATGGCCTTTTTCAGGGGTAAGTAAAGTCAGCTGCCCAGGTGCCTGATGTCAGTTTGTAGCAGGCCTTTGGCCCTCCAAAGGAAACTAGTCTTCCAGTTTGTGGCAGCTTACATCTGGAAGAAATCCTGTTCTGTTCGGGATTGTAGGTGGCCGAGGCCAGGTGCCCGGCAGAGGGAGTTGGGCACAAATGATGGCCTGTTTCCAGGAGTAAGTAAAGTCAGCTGCCCAGGTGCCTGATGTCAGTTTGTAGGAGGCCTTTGGCCCTCCAAGGGATGCAAGTCTTCCAGTTTTTGGCAGCTTGCATCTGGAAGAAATGCTGTTCCGTTCGGGATTGTAGGTGGCCGAGGCAGGTGCCCGGCAGAGGAGTTGGGCACAAATGATGGCCTGTTTCCAGGGGTAAGTAAAGTCAGCTGCCCAGGTGCCTGATGTCAGTTTGCAGGTGGCTATTGATCCTCCATGCGGAAGCCAGGCTTCCAGCATGTGGCAGCTTGCATCTGGAAGAAATCTGTTCCGTTCGGGATTGTAGGTGGCCGAGGCCTGGTGCCCTGCTGAGGGAGTCGGGAATAAAGGATGGCCTGTTTCCAGGGGTAAGTAAAGTCAGCTGCCAGGTGCCTGATGTCAGTTTGTAGGAGGCCTTTGGCCTCCATGGGAAGCCAGGCTTCCTGCTTGTGGCAGCTTGCATCTGGCAGAAATCCTGTTCCGTTTGGGATTGTAGGTGGCCGAGGCCAGGTGCCCGGCAGAGGGAGGTGGGCACAGAGGATGGCCTGTTTCCAGGGGTAAGTAAAGTCAGCTGCCATGGGTGCCTGATGTCAGTTTCCAGGTGGCAATTATTCCTCCATGGGAAGGCCAGTCTTCCTGCTTGTGGCAGCTTGCATCTGGAAGAAATCCTGTTCCGTTCGGGATTGTAAGTGGCCGGCGCCGGGTGCCCTGCTGAGGGAGTTGGGAACAAAGGATTGCCTGTTTCCAGGGGTAGAGTAAAAGTCAGCTGCCCAGGTGCCTGATGTCAGTTTGCAGGTGGCTATTGTACCTCCATGGGAAGCCAGGCTTCCAGCTGTGGCAGCTTGCATCTGGAAGAAATCCTGTTCCGTTCGGGATTGTAGGTGGCCGAGGCCTGGTGCCCGGCAGGGGGAGTTGGGCACAAAGGATGGCCTGTTTCCAGGGGTAAGTAAAGTCAGCTGCCCAGGTGCCTGATGTCAGTTTTTAGCAGGCCTTTGGCCCTCCAAGGGAAACTAGTCTTCCAGTTTGTGGCACCTTGCATCTGGAAGAAATCCTGTTCAGTTCGGGATTGTAGGTGGCCGGATCCGGGTGCCCTGCTGAGGGAGTTGGGAACAAAGGATGGCCTGTTTCCAAAGGTAAGTAAAGTCAGCTGTCCAGGTGCCTGATGTCAGTTTGTAGGAGGCCTTTGGCCCTCCATTGGAAGCTAGTCTTCCAGTTTGTGGCAGCTTGCATCTGGAAAAAATCCTGTTCCGTTCGGGGATTGTAGGTGCATGGAGCTGGGTGCCCGGCAGAGGGAGTTGGGAACAAAGGATGGCCTGTTTTTTGGGGGTAAGTAAAGTCAGCTTCCCAGGTGCCTGATGTCAGTTTGTAGGAGGCTTTTGGCCCTCCAAGGGAAGCCAGGCTTCCTGCTTGTGGCAGCTTGCATCTGGAAGAAATCCTATTCCGTTCGGGATTGTACGTGGCCGAGGCCTGGTGCCCGGCTAAGGGAGTTGGGCACAAAGGGTGGGTTTCTCCAAAGGTAAGTAAAGTCAGCTGCCCAGGTGCCTGATGTCAGTTTGTAGGAGGCCTTTGGCCCTCTAAAGGAAGCTAGTCTTCCAGTTTGTGGCAGCTTGCATCTGGAAGAAATCCTGTTCCGTTCGGGATTGTATGTGGCCGAGTCCAGGAGCCCGGCAGAGGGAGTTGGGCACAAAGGATGGCCTGTTTCCAGGGGTAAGTAAAGTCAGCTGCCCAGGTGCCTGATGTCAGTTTGTAGGGAGGCCTTTGGCCCTTCAAGGGAAACTAGTCTTCCAGTTTGTGGCAGCTTGCATCTGGAAGAAATCCTGTTCCATTCGGGATTGTAGGTGGCTGAGGCCAGGTGCCCGGCAGGGAGAGTAGGGCACAAAGGATGGCCTGTTTCCTGGGGTAAGTAAAGTCAGCTGCCCAGGTGCCTGATGTCAGTTTGTAGGAGGCCTTTGGCCCTCCAAGGGAAGCTAGTCTTCCAGTTTGTGGCTGCTTGCATCTGGAAGAAATCCTGTTCTGTTTGGGATTGTAGGTGGCCGAGGCCAGCTGCCCGGCAGAGGGAGTTGGGCACAAAGGATGGCCTGTTTCCAGAGGTAAGTAAAGTCAGCTGTCCAGGTGCCTGATGTCAGTTTGTAGGAGGCCTTTGGCCCTCCATTGGAAGCTAGTCTTCCAGTTTGTGGCAGCTTGCATCTGGAAGAAATGCTTTTCCGTTTGGGACTGTAGGTGGCCGACGCCTGGTGCCCAGCAGAGGGAGTTGGGCACAAAGGATGGCCTGTTTCCAGGGGTAAGTAAAGTCAGCTGCCCAGGTGCCTGATGTCAGTTTGTAGGAGGCCTTTGGCCCTCCAAGGGAAGCAAGTCTTCCAGTTTGTGGCAGCTTGCATCTGGAAGAAGTCCTGTTCCGTTCGGGATTGTAGGTGGCCGAGGCCAGGTGCCTGGCAGAGGGAGTTGGGCACAAAGGATGGCCTGTTTCCAGGGGTTGGTAAAGTCAGCTGCCCAGGTGCCTGATGTCAGTTTGTAGGAGGCCTTTGGCCCTCCATGGGAAGCCAGGCTTCCTGCTTGTGGCAGCTTGCATCTGGAAGAAATCCTGTTCCGTTCGGGATTGTAGGTGGCCGAGGCCTGGTGCCCTGCTGAGGGAGTCGGGAATAAAGGATGGCCTGTTTCCAGGGGTAAGTAAAGTCAGCTGCCCAGGTGCCTGATGTCAGTTTGTAGGAGGCCTTTGGCCCTCCATGGGAAGCCAGGCTTCCTGCTTGTGGCAGCTTGCATCTGGCAGAAATCCTGTTCCGTTTGGGATTGTAGGTGGCCGAGGCCAGGTGCCCGGCAGAGGGAGGTGGGCACAGAGGATGGCCTGTTTCCAGGGGTAAGTAAAGTCAGCTGCCATGGTGCCTGATGTCAGTTTGCAGGTGGCAATTATTCCTCCATGGGAAGCCAGTCTTCCTGCTTGTGGCAGCTTGCATCTGGAAGAAATCCTGTTCCGTTCGGGATTGTAAGTGGCCGGCGCCGGGTGCCCCTGCTGAGGGAGTTGGGAACAAAGGGATTGCCTGTTTTCCAGGGGTAGAGTAAAGTCAGCTGCCCAGGTGCCTGATGTCAGTTTGCAGGTGGCTATTGTACCTCCATGGGAAGCCAGGCTTCCAGCATGTGGCAGCTTGCATCTGGAAGAAATCCTGTTCCGTTCGGGATTGTAGGTGGCCGAGGCCTGGTGCCCGGCAGGGGGAGTTGGGCACAAAGGATGGCCTGTTTCCAGGGGTAAGTAAAGTCAGCTGCCCAGGTGCCTGATGTCAGTTTTTAGCAGGCCTTTGGCCCTCCAAGGGAAACTAGTCTTCCAGTTTGTGGCACCTTGCATCTGGAAGAAATCCTGTTCAGTTCGGGATTGTAGGTGGCCGGATCCGGGTGCCCTGCTGAGGGAGTTTGGGAACAAAGGATGGCCTGTTTCCAGGGGTAAGTAAAGTCAGCTGCCCAGGTGCCTGATGTCAGTTTGCAGGTGGCTATTGTTTCTCCATGGGAAGCCAGGCTTCCAGCTTGTGGCTGCTTGCATCTGGAAGTAATCCTGTTCCGTTTAGGATTGTGGGTGGCCGAGGCCTGGTGCCCGGCAGGGAGAGTTGGG
Source organism: Chamaea fasciata (assembly GCF_029207755.1). Lineage (NCBI taxonomy): Eukaryota > Metazoa > Chordata > Aves > Passeriformes > Sylviidae > Chamaea > Chamaea fasciata. Next base: position 1,016 of record NW_027095098.1, on the reverse strand, counting down.
CACAAAGGATGGCCTGTTTCCAGGGGTAAGTAAAGTCAGCTGCCCAGGTGCCTGATGTCAGTTTGTAGCAGGCCTTTGGCCCTCCAAGGGAAACTAGTCTTCCAGATGTGGCAGCTTGCATCTGAAAGAAATCTCTGTTCCGTTCGGGATTGTAGGTGGCCGAGGCCTGGTGCCCGGCAGGGGGAGTTGGGCACAAATGATGGCCTGTTTCCAGGGGTAAGTAAAGTCAGCTGCCCAGGTGCCTGATGTCAGTTTGTAGCAGGCCTTTGGCCCTCCAAAGGAAACTAGTCTTCCAGTTTGTGGCAGCTTACATCTGGAAGAAATCCTGTTCTGTTCGGGATTGTAGGTGGCCGAGGCCAGGTGCCCGGCAGAGGGAGTTGGGCACAAATGATGGCCTGTTTCCAGGGGTACGTAAAGTCAGCTGCCCAGGTGCCTGATGTCAGTTTGTAGGAGGCCTTTGGCCCTCCAAGGGATGCAAGTCTTCCAGTTTGTGGCAGCTTGCATCTGGAAGAAATGCTGTTCCGTTCGGGATTGTAGGTGGCCGAGGCCAGGTGCCCGGCACAGGGAGTTGGGCACAAAGGATGGCCTGTTTCCAGGGGTAAGTAAAGTCAGCTGCCCAGGTCCCTGATGTCAGTTTGTAGCAGGCCTTTGGCCCTCCAAGGGAAACTAGTCTTCCAGTTTGTGGCAGCTTGCATCTGGCAGAAATCCTGTTCCGTTCGGGATTGTAGGTGGCCGAGGCCTGGTGCCCGGCAGAGGGAGTTGGGCACAAAGGATGGCCTGTTTCCAGGGGTAAGTAAAGTCAGCTGCCCAAGTGCCTGATGTCAGTTTGTAGAAGGCCTTTGGCCCTCTAAGGGAAGGTAGTCTTCCAGTTTGTGGCAGCTTGCATCTAAAAGAAATCCTGTTCCGTTTAGGATCGTAGGTGGCCGAGGCCTGGTGCCTAGCAGAGGGAGTTGGGAACAAAGAATGGCCTGTTTCCAGGGGTAAGTAAAGTCAGCTGCCCAGGTGCCTGATGTCCA